>NW_019416640.1:325578-398323 GCF_000390285.2 Anoplophora glabripennis | reverse complement strand
GGGCTCTCAGTCAACTCAAAGAAGACTGAGATGATCCTATTTACAAGGAGAAGGAAGATAGGTGATTTCAGGGCTCCAACCATGTATGGGAGGCCCCTGACTTTGGTCAGGGAAGTCAAATACTTGGGGGTAATCTTGGACAGCAAACTGTCGTGGGGGCCACAGGTTGAGAGGATTACCCGGAAATCAGTGGCAACCCTCTGGCAGTTAAGGAAGGTAGTTGGCAAAAACTGGGGACTCAATCCAAGGGTGCTTCACTGGGTGTACACGGCGGTGGTCAGGCCGAGGCTACAGTATGGGGCCTTGGTCTGGTGGCCGTGTGTGGACCGGGTGACGGTAGCCAGGAAGTTGGTGAGAATCCAGAGACTTGCCTGCTTAGGTATTACAGGGGCAATGAGGACGACCCCAACTGCCGCGTTAGAAGTCCTTCTGGGGCTGCCGACCCTTCCTACATGGATTATGAGGGAGGCGTTGGCGGCATACCTTAGGATAAGGGACGCCGGCGGTTGGAGAGCTAAAGGACGCACTGAGGGCCATGCTGCCGTGGCCCTCAGGGCGGAGAGGGACATCCCAAAATTCGCCATGAGGGTTACGGAAGCAGAGGACCGGCTTAGGTTAGGAAGGAAGTACGTCACCACTTTCCCCTCGAGAAAGCAGTGGAAGCAGGATGGTGATATGTTCTCCCCGGGATCCCTAGTGTGCTATACTGATGGATCTCGGGTAGAAGACGAGTTTTCAGGAGCAGGAATTTATCTGGAAGGCAGCGGCATTCAGGAAAGCTTTTCACTGAGTATGTATGCTACAGTCTTCCAGGCCGAGGTTTTTGCTATTTTGATGGTAGCAAGCAAGGAGGAGGTAAGGAATTGTGCAAAGGAGAAGATTTTTATCTGCTCCGACAATCAGGCCGCGCTCAGAGCGGTTAACTCCCCGAGGACTAGATCTGCCCTTGTCCAGGAATGGAGACGCTCTAGAGTCATTGGCCAGATGAAGAGAAGTAGAGTTGGTTTGGGTTTGGGTCCCAGGCCATATGGGTATCCCTGGTAACGAGAGGGCGGATCAATTAGCTCGTCTCGGGTCCAGAGGACCTGGACAGGGACCTGAACCAATCTTAGGTATCACACGAGGCAGCATTAATGGGGCCCTCAATAAATGGGCCTATCAAACTTTAGGTCGGAATTGGAGGAGAAATAGAGGATGTAGGCAGGCCCATAGTTTTATACTAGGACCTAGCAAATCCAAGACGAGATGGCTGTTGAGCCTCAGTCGAAGAGCCCTAAACCAAATGGTGGGGGTTCTGACAGGCCACTGCAGACTAGGGAGGCATTTTAGCTTAATAGGAATTGAGGAGAACCCTCTATGCTCGAAATGTGGCGAAGGGGAGGACACGCCTGTCCACCTTCTGGGACATTGTGCAGCCTTTGGGAGAATAAGACATAAAGTCTTTGGTGCTGAAAAGCTGCAAGGGGTTGAGGTGAGAGACCTTCTATGGACCAAAATCCTGGCGTTCATTAGGGCGTCGGGTAGGTTCGAGAACGGTTAGAGGCAGAGAGTGGTTAGGTGATGGGACGGCGGGGTAGGCAAAAAGGGCCCACTCGTGGCCTAATTGCCAGGCTGAGGCCGCCCCTTTACTACTATTACTACTACTACTACTAGTTGTGATCTTTGTACTTGACTTTGCATTTGATTTCTTTCAAACCATGAAACATCATGAGCAGACGCTCTTCTTACACTCGCAGTAGGATTACGTTAAAAAAATCCTAAAATTTATTCGTCTACATCATGCCTACGCCTCCTTGGACGGCCAAATTTACGATATCTTGGAGTTAGGGCTCCTGATTCCATCGTTCTTGCATGAATTTTCCCAAATAATCTTGCCTTCTATCAGGGAAACGTTGCCGATACTCTTTTTGAGCCGCCAGACTATTTCCATTACAGAAACCATAAATAAAATGCATATCGGCATGTTCACGGTTAGTAAATGCAAAATAAAGCACAAATATCACTACTAAGAAACGTAAGAATTTAAATAGTAGCACGCGAAAGTGACAATCATTAGTATCATTACAACGAAAATGTCACCATGAAAGATGCCTACTATGTGAAAATGTTAAAAAAAGTTAGTGTTCTGAGCCATACTATTTAAAAAAATAATTATTTCTGACGAAACTACGCAGAATTCGAAAAAAAGTAGGGATATTTATTCTTGAAAAAATTTAATTCATTAAAAAATATTTGCTTGATAATTCAAAGGAATTAAAAAAATTCGAAAAATTTCTGTTAAGGGCAGTTAGAAAACTATCCTTCTTTATAACCGATTTTGATTAAACTTCTGATAGTGAAAGGTATGATTATTACCTACAATTTTCATTCCATTATCTTAGGAAGTTATTTAAAAAAAATATCCAAAGGATAAGACTTCTTTGGAGAGCCATATCGCAGTAACGGTGCTCCGTGGCACCAATGTGTATAGGAATTTTTTTTTACTATTTTTGGCTCTACTTTCACCTTAAACTTTGTACCAACTTTTCCAAACACCCTGTGTTTGGTATTGTCTTCTGTAGCCAAAAGAAGTTCAATAATTTTTTGTGTTTTATTAGTTTTCATTTCAAACAAGAATTTACGTTAAAAACTAATTCCTCATTTAATACATTTTAAGAGTGACCGTATTTAAAAAAATCATATTTTTACAATTTTTAAAGTAAAGTATAGGTTACGTACAAGGTACCTACCACTATTACCTTTGCCTAGAAGTACTTAACGGAGAAGGAATCTAAATTGAAATCTAGAAATTTGTACACATGGATTTCATCGTTTTGAATGGAATCACCATCTACCTATATTTTTACAGATTCAGAACAAAATTTTGACAGAAAAATGTAGCCAAAACTTTTTGTAACATTTTGACAGCTTCAAGTGTCTATCAGTATCTCCAACGTTTTTCTTATGACATAAAAATTTAATCGTTGACATGGTATGATCCATAAGATCACATAATGTGCCCTATTTTTTAAGAGTAAGTGTTTGATTTTTTATAATTTCATATCGAGCACCTTTGGAGTATTGCTTTATAATAAAATTTAGTATTTCTTTTTGTCTAATAAAACTTTACAAGTTCCAAATTCTTGAGACATTTGTAATTGTATTTAGTTTTCAAAGAATTTTCATAAAAATCACTTTCACATTAACTATCAGTGTCTAAAATTGTAAATAAACAAAAATGCCTTTCTATGCTGAGAACGTTTTTTCCCTAAAAATACATAGGCAGAATTTTTACTACATACTCTTTTGGATCTAAGCACATTTTTTAAGTTTTTTAGGTTTTTTGTGGGTTTAGGGTCTTTACAAAATAAATGTATTAAATTATTGTTATTGTTCATATTTTTCTGCTTTTATAATAAAAACTTTCAGTGAGTATAACAATATACAGAAAATATAACATTATCCCTATTTTCTAGAATAGATGGTAATAATTTATTATTATATTATTTATTATTATTTATTATTATTATTTTACGTTCAGGGGTGGAGTATTGGATTTTAACAAAAAACGTGAGACAATCAAATTAATAAATATTTCACATAAAATCGACAAAAAAATATTGTGCTCAAAAAGAAATAGGAAAGTTTTTCCCATTTAAAATTTACGAAATGTAAGTGGAAGAAATGGAATAGATACTTTGTTTACAATTTTTTAATTTAAAAAACAAGATTTATTAAAACTCCGCCTAAAAATAACATTCAGCAATTGCAGAATAGCTCACCTTAAGACGTGCTACGAGAAATCCCGCATACCCACATATTTTCAGATCTCATTTGTTTAGATACATTCCCCAACCAAAGTGGTACACCCTGTATATTAAAAATAAAACCTGTGTTAATATCAGTGAATTCAAATTGTATATTTTCCGAAAATAAGGGAGTGAACCTCCATATTGTGAATATTGTTTTTTCTGTAGCAAATAGGTGCTGCCTACGTTGACGATGAGACAGGCGGGCCTCTATAGAATATGCAGCATACGTACTATACACACACAGGCACCTAATCCACACAATGCCGGCGACCCGTACGACAAAGTAGAAATATAAATAATTCAGTCGCACTTCCTGCTTGGAAGGTGCGTGAATGATGTATCAAATTACCTGATATGCGCTAAACCAACAACCCCTGACCGATTGCTGTTCGTTGGTGAACAGTTTCCGCAAGCTGTCTATCTATAAAAAAAAATACTTCAGTGAATGGTTGTCGCAAGTGTTTACATACATTTTATACAATATGCCACAGCATAAAATAGTGAATAAAACTTAAACAATTTTACTTTTTCCCAGGAAGGTGTTTATTAATTTTTCTTTGTATTCAAAACAATTTAACTCCTATTTTTTTCTTTTACTTTAGACAGAAATTAATACAAAATTAAGCTTCGATACATTCACTAATATTATTACAATTTAGATACTTTTTCATTTGTAGATAATAATAATTATAGACAATTATTTACTAACTTGTCTCTTTCGTTTTTATTTGCATCATTCATAATAATAAAAACGCTGAAAATTTAAAGGGAATTTAGAAATGTTCAAAATTAATTAGAATTAGCGCACTGACGACAACTACCTATAGTATAATAACATTAATTAAAGTAACATAAAAATATAGGTAAGAGCTAATAATAAAAAAATAATAAAAAAAATAAAATTAATGTACCAAAAAAAGGCGAAATTGTTTTTCACATGCCCTATGTAACGAAAAGTGATAGATTCGTGCATGATCGTTTAAAACTTAACATTTTTCTTAAAAACGTCCTTTCGTTTTTAATAATTAGGCGTTTTACATTGTCGTCATACATTTTTAACAATGATCTTCCAACCCATCACTAAGTATTAGCATAAGGAAAACTAAAAAATATATATGTATTATCATAGCCCATTTTGTTTAGATATTATACAGGGTGTTTTAGGATTAGTCAACAAACGTTAAGGAAATATTCCTCATAAAAAAATAAGAAAAAAATCAAGTATATTTTTTTTTCATTTTCGAAATATAGGAAGTAAAAGATTTTTAACAAAATTCGAATTTTTTAAATAACTTCTAAATGAAGAGGGCTATTTAAGCTAAATTTGGCATGACACATCTTCTTATAAGATACAATTTTTCCATAGAAGTAGAAGTCCCGCAAGCAACCAGTGGCGGAGTTATGGGGACTCAGACTCATTAAATTATAAAAAAAATTAATACGGCCCTATTGAAAATAAAAAATGATGCTGTTTTTAGATAGAACACATTGTTATTGACAAAAAGTGCACATTCACTTTTTTTCGTAACTCTTGTAGTTTCATGGCAAAATTGATTTTTCGGAAGGATTCTGTCGTTACAATTTACAAATAAATGTTCATGTATTGTTTGCCATCTTATTTTATTTAAAAGTACACAACACAAGTAAATGAAGTGACTACAAACCGCCTGAAAAAATTTAGGAGTATTGCAAGGGTCGTTACGTTGTCGCATTACGACATAGTCACATTAGATGTTAGGTACTCTAATATGTCTATTGTTTTCATCATTTTTTTTTTCTAAAAAAACACCCTATATCTCAAAAACGAAGCACCTCCTAAATAATTTTAATACTATTGGTTAAACCCAAGGGAAGGGGAGATAAAAAGGCTTATTTGACTCACACATACTCGAGACTAAGACCAATTTTAATAGGTACTATATTTTTTTAGGTTTTATGAGGAACGTCTTCCTAAAATTTATGGACAGAATCCAGAAGCACCCTTCCGAAAAATCAATTTTGCCATGAAACTATAAGTTAGGGAAAAAATGAATGTACTCTTTGTCAATAACAAACTGTTCTATCTAAAAACAGCATCATTTTTTATTTTCTGTAGGGCCGTATTATTTTTTTTATAATTTAATAAGTCTGAGTCTCCATAACTCCGCCACTGGTTGCTTGCGGGACTTCTACTTCTATGGAAAAATGCTCGGAAAAATGGTATCTTGCCAAATTTGGCTTAAATAGGCTTCTTCATTTAGAAGTTATTTAAAAAATTCGAAATTTTTTAAATATATATCTTTAACGAACTATATTCCATAAATGAAGCGTCTCTGGGAAAAAAAAATTATACTTGATTTTTTTCTTATTTTTTTTATGAGGAATTTCTCCTTAAAGTTTGTTGAGTTGATCCTAAAACACCCTGTATATAACCCAAAATAACCTTTTATAAATTATATTTTTAGCTAGCATACTGGTAAAGTTTGTTGGAACAGCACTGGCTATACCATACCAGAGTTCCAAAATAGTAGGCAGTACGTCACAAAAATAAATCGAAACACAATTTTTTCAAGTTCTTAATCTACATTTCATTTCTGGAATTGCCAGTTTCCAACTGAGGCTTTTTCTTTCGTATAATGTGCGTGCAACTGGAAAGAAAGTGTTATTATTTTCACATTCTATTCCAGTATGTTCTTAAAAATGGAAACAATTGAATGCAAATGTTAGTGCCAATCTGTTTTAATAATCGGGGCAGTAGTAAACAAGCGAATTTAACACATGAAGAACGTTTTGTGATAAACAATGTTTATTAGGGAATTCGAACGCGAAATGCAAATATGTCGGTGAATGATGCCGTGAAAATTTGTATTTCTTTAACAAAACTGTCTGACATAAGTGTTTATCGTGCATTAAAAAGCGGTGAAAGTGTAAAAAGAGGTAAACACGAGGAAGGAAAAAAATTGAAATTGAATTGACTGTATATGAAGTGAATTTTCGTAACTTAAAACGAAATTAAAGAAAAAAATTAAATACCACCATGAATTGACCCCATTCAACTAATCTGGGCGAATATAAAAACTTATGTGACACAATATAACACAATTTTTATATTAGGAGTAAAATTTCCTCTGCAAACGGCGATTTTGAACGGGTAACTGCAGGGACATGGTATAAGTGGTTTTTATGCACATATACAAGAAGAACGACGAATGTGGGACCCGATACAAAAGTGGAAGTTATAATAGAACCTTTAGGCGACAGCAGTGATAGCGCTGGTGACAATGTTAGTGATAGCGACATATATGTAATTAGCTTATAATGCGTTTCTAATATCCTGACTATGGTGCATCTCATTTTACAGGGATGTCCTTTTAATAGCTTTAGTGGCTTTACTGATTTTGTGTCGCCTTACTCTTAAGTAAACTTTTCGTAGGGACCTCTTGCCCAGTTACCGAAAACGCTGGTTATGTCCCATAACAAAAATAGAAGAAAAAGTGTACACAGGTGGTAGTAGTTCCTCTTTGCTACGAGGGCAGAACTACTGAATACATGCTGTAGTACGAATATTGTATTTATCTATTGGACATACCAAAGTGAGTGAAAATTTATCTAAGCTCTAATCTAATTTTAACCAAAATCGACATATCTATTTGTTGTTCTGTATTTAATAATTTCTCTAAAATGAAACACCCATGGAATCGTCTTCTCCGCACGCCTTACCCGTCGCGCAGGTCAACATGTTGAGAATGAATAACAGCCTACAATTATGAGATTCTAGTATAATTCTTGTCATTATCTTTCAGTGTTTACAATAGGTCAGATAAAAAGCAAACGTGAAATAATAAGTTTTTATTACTTATTGAAAAAATAGTCAAGCATACATGTACATGTACATACATAACAATTAACAATTTACGAATGATATTTTTGTTCCTACTAACTGCAAGAATGCAAATGAATATACAGGGTGTAACTTTAACTGAGGGTCATATTTATATACAGACTTCCTTTGACCTTTGGAAACACGTATTAATAGTTCATTTTTTCAAATTCCGTCGTTAAAACTTATATTCTTTTTGTAACCTTTTTTTGTAATTTTCATCCCCCCCGCTGAACAAGCCAGTGTAACCTCAAACTATAGCGCGCCTTAGTCGCAGTGCACGCGCAATTCGGAACTGGGCTGTGCATTGTTGTCAAATTTATAGGAAAGGTTATTAAAAAGAAAATTTCCACAACACTCGCCGTGAGGTACTGCTCTTTAGCACGTTACTTTTGTTGAGGGCTCTTCACTACGAGCCCTATAGTCCCACAAAAACGAAAGTTTCATTTTTTTAAGGTAAACTATAAAACATTACTTAACAAGTAACCTAGCAGAAAAGTCAAGCATTAAACAATAATAATAAATCTAAAATTAAATAAATAATCTGTTTACTCACCTCATTTTTATAACTTAACACTTGAAATTTTGTGGCTAATCTTCAGTACTGGCACCAGAATCCTCTTCTAAGGCGTTTAAAATTTTTAATTCTTAATTTTTCATTCTCTGAATTTGTTCTCTTCCAACATTAGCGTGTTGGCGTTCAAAGTACCCATAATCTCTTATATAATCTAAATATTGAATCAATCTCACAAACATTTTGTTACTTGATGGTCGGGGTAATCTATCTGATATCCTCTTCTTTGCTCCTCGCAAAAGTAGGCTTTAACCATATCACTTTCTCTTGATTCGTATACTTTTTTTTCATAATGTGCAAAACCCATTCCAGTTTTATATCAAGTGCGAGGACAGTCAGCGTATCCGTTTTCAAAGGCATGCCGCAACAGAACAGAGGTGTTTTAATGTTCGGCGCTTCATCAAAAAAATATGGTTACTTTAAAATAACACTTTGTTGTAAATCAATCAATTAAATTATTTTCAATTAGTTTCATTGTCTAACAGTTGATTAAAAAATATTTACATTTAGTAACATATCTCCGTACCAATATTAGTTAATATTTAATAAATCATGTAAAAATCTTTATATATATATATTAGAATGTTTTCCTTTAATGCTCGGTGTTTCGACCACAGTGATATCAAAAAAAAATTGGTGACTTTAAAATAACACGTCGCTAAATTAAACGAATGCAATCTGTTTTATGAAATTATTTTTCATAGTCACTTTCCACAATGTAGGTTGATTTAAAAACAACTGACAACGTCGATAATGTAGGTATTAATATGCAAATTCCGAGTACCCCGGTTTACGCCGTCCAGTGACGTACACAAAAGTGCGTTTATAAAAACTAGTTGTACATGACCATTTATTAATTAAAAATAAATCAGATTCAGAAAAAACTGTCCCCCACTTAAAGTTACACCCTGTATATTGAAATAAAAAAATTAAATAAACAAAAAATAATAATAAATAAATAAATAAATAAATAGATATCCAAATTGGTCAAAAAATATTTCTTCAGTAGTTCTTTATCTAAATTGACCCTTTCCAAATTTTCACAATTATGTTCGCAGTACTCTTTTCATCTTGCTATGGAGGAACGAACACGCCCTTAAATCGACAAGGAATTTAAATGTATCATGTAAGTACATGTCTCTATTTTCTGTAAGGGATTTAGCACTGTTGTAAAAATTAATACGTAGCGATTATCTAAACCTAAAAATTGTAATATAAATAAAGGCACATATTATTGTTGTCATTATTCGCGCCACATTACCGTTGATTGGAATGAAATCAATTTTGCAAGTCTCTTCCTATGCAACTACATGTAACGTCTAAGTGGGCGAATTAATGGCTTCCTACGGCCCGCTTCCATTAAACCATCAATTGTTGAGGTGTCTTAGGTATAATGATTTAATTGAACATAAATAGCACTATAATTAATAACAGTTAAATAAACGTAAACAGCATGGGCAAGGGGAATCTTGACGGTCCAGTGGGGAAACGGCTTTTATGGATTAATATTAGGCCATTAACGCGTGTTCCTCCGCGTGAGACGGTGCGACTTGCACGCGACAACCAGCTTTTAGTACCTCCATTTTTAGTGAGTTAATAGAGCCATTTGGTTTGTATTGCCTAATTAGAGGTGATATCGTGAAGACTCATTTTTATAAATATGCGGAATATGCATTTTGCTTCTTCTAATGTACCAATGTACAATTACTAATTACCAATTCTATACAGTTTAAACGCCTTTATTATTTTTTAATTTTCGGATTTCCAGAAAGGTTATAATCCGAGAATATTAATGGGTAAGTAGCACATTGTATACAAACAATACGCAATGAACAACTAGCACGGTATGGATGAAACTGAACGGAATCAAATCCTAATTATTTTAAAGAAGTGTAGTGTAGGATATAACAAAGGATAAACCTAAAAATTAGATATGATACAAATTTAAAAATAATAGGTATAATTAAGAGCGTATTTCATCTATTTTATAATTGATGAATATAAACGATTTAAATAATTTCAAATGTCAAGTGGTAAATTTTACGTATTGAAACCTTTTCCTAAACTGATATGGGAGCTGGTAGCGAACATATTATGGGATTATAGATATTTTTTGATTAGTATGACTATGGGAATATACCAAAAAGTAGTACTAAACAATGTTTCCAAGATTGGAAACATTCCTAAAAGACTACTGGTATTATCTGTCTCTACAGAAGGTCAAAATAACGCCTCATTAATGGTTTCATTTTGGGGAAGAGGAAGACATCAAATTAGACATAGTCAGAAAAATTCACATTTCAAACCGGTTGTATTGTTTCGTTGTTTTGAAATATCACTGAAAAACTTTCTATTATTCATTGAGTGGATTACGATATTTGTGCACATTACTTCGAGTGTCAAAATCAACAAAGATTTGTTACTGCGGACTTTGTTCATCGTTGTTTTGAAAGTAATATGAACACATTAACGCAGCAGCCTTTGAATGATTATATGTAAATTATCGAAAATTTTGGATAAGATCTCGTATATCATCACCGTTTTTAAATAAACCATTCAGAGTGAATTTTGAGGAGTAGATTTTGAAATTACGGAGCTATGAAGTAAACTTAATTCTTTTAAATAGATACTGATTTCTGATTGTCAATAATAAACAGTCATGTTTACGCAGTAAGAAAATCAAAGTACCTTTAACGTTCTTCCACGGAAACACATTCTAAAAGAGTTATGTCTTATAGCCCAGTAAATAAAATTTGTAATACATGTAAATCAAAAGGTAATTCGTTTCAGATTGAAACTTGGTTTAATCGTTACTTTGGGCAAAAAGAAATAATATTTCCCAGAAAGTATCGGTTTAAAACAACAAGATCATTGTTTAAACAATGATTATAATTACCAAAAATTTAGTTTTTTAGCTGTATTAAAAAGCGCTCTCCAACAGGAGTTTTTGCTTTTGTTTATACTTATAGGTTTTCAAAAAACGCTTCATTTGAGACCTGCTAAATTAAAATCCATTAACAATTTGTTTAAACAATTGCAAAAAAACAGCGAAATTTGAGTTTGTTATAAATAGAAGAAAAGAACATAAATCGTCTCTAAACTACAGTAAACGTTGTATTTTGTTACGCTTAAGAAACCCTGATTATTTGGTAAAAAAATATTTATTTGTTTACGAGTTTTTACATTTGTTTATTAGAAATAGCATTTTTTCAATTGCAAAAACGCGGTTTTTGGCGTTATAATAAAGGGCCTTATGAGGACTCATTTGTATCGTCTTGACTTATATTTTCGATATGCAATTGGAAATTGTAATTTCATAGGCTAACCTCCTCAAAACTGCGTATAAACAAATAGTATAATTTGTTTATAAGGTTTTTCGGTAATAACTTTGCGAAGAATTAATATTTTTTAAATCCACTTTGATATTCGTAATCCTGGTAATTTTTCACAAATTAAAAAAAAATTGTTCTAGGACCATTTTTAGCCGAAATAACGTTTTATTTTTAATTCATAACTTGTTTATTTATAAATATTAAGACTTGAAATGTCGGGAATAAATCAATCAGCCCTTAAACTTCATAATAACGGTTAGATATGGAAAAAATGCATTTTATAGTAATTTTTAACCCTTTAAAAAACGTCCTCGAATACATTTTTACACCTGGAATGTGGTGGGGAAAATAAGACAGAAACGTTCCGAGACTTCAAATCTTAACTGCCCGAAAATTTTCGATATCTCCGGTAATTGTGGACCAATTTTTTTTAAATTGGGGTAGCGCATGAAAATAATTACAAGTGCACGGTCCATTTTGCAATAATTATTAATTTGTTATAAACCATTAATTTTGTAAAAAAAAATTTTTTCGCATTTTTTCGAGAAATAATTATTGACATGTAAAAAAATAAACAATTTTTTTAAAAAACATTTTTATGTAAAAAAACTCGGAAATTACATTTTTTATGTATAAAATTTATTTTAATGAGAATCGAGTTTTTGGATGTAATATGCATAATAGTATTATTTTTTTAACATTAAATTACATATATTTTAAAACAGGTAAGTAAATTAAAACACTCGATTCTCATTAAAATAAACTTTATACATAAAAAATATATCATTTCCTGAATTTTNTCATGATTACGCAATAAGAAAATCAAAGTACCTTTAACGATTTTCTACGGAAACACATTCTAAAAGAGTTATGTCTTATAGCCCAGTAAATAAAATTTGTAATACATGTAAATCAAAAGGTAATTCGTTTCAGATTGAAACTTGGTTTAATCGTTACTTTAGGCAAAAAGAAATAATATTTCCCAAAAAGTATCGGTTTAAAACAACAAGTTCATTGTTTAAATAATGATTATAATTACCAAAAATTTAGTTTTTTAGCTGTATTAAAAAGCGCTCTCCAACAGGAGTTTTTGCTTTTGTTTATATTTATAGGTTTTCAAAAAACGCTTCATTTGAGACCTGCTAAATTAAAATCCATTAACAATTTGTTTAAACAATTGCAAAAAACCAGCGAAATTTGAGTTTGTTATAAATAGAAGAAAAGAGCATAAATCGTCTCTAAACTACAGTAAAAGTTGTATTTTGTTACGCTTAAGAAACCCTGAATATTTGGTAAAAAAATATTTATTTGCTTACGAGTTTTTGCATTTGTTTATTAGAAATAGCATTATTTCAATTGCAAAAACGCGGTTTTTGGCGTTATAATAAAGGGCATTATGAGGATTCATTTGTTTCGTCTTGACTTATATTTTCGATATGCAATTGGAAATTGTAATTTCATACGCTAATCTCCTCAAAACGGCGTATAAACAAAGAGTATAATTTGTTTATAAGGTTTTTCGTTAATAACTTTGCGAAGAATGAATATTTTTAAAGCCACTTTGATATTCGTAATCCTGGTAATTTTTCACGAATAAAAAAAAATTGTTCTAGGACCATTTTTAGCCGAGATAGCGTTTTTTTTTAAATTCATAACTTGTTTATTTATAAACATTAATACTTGAAATGTCGGGAATAAATCAATCAACCCTTAAACTTTAGAATAACGGTTAAAGATATCGAAACAATGCATTTTATAGTAATTTTTAACTCTTTACCTGGAATGTGGTGGGGAAAATAAGACAGAAACATTCCGAGACTTCAAATCTTAACTGCCCGAAAATTTTGCGATATCTCCGGTAATTGTGGACCAATTTTTTTTTAAATCCGGGGTAGCGCATGAAAATAATTACAAGTGCACGGTCCATTTTGCAATAATTATTAATTTGTTATAAACCATTAATTTTGTAAAAAAAATAAACAATTTTCTTAAAAAACATTTTTATGTAAAAAAACTCGGAAATGACATTTTTTATGTATAAAGTTTATTTTAATGAGAATCGAGTTTTTGGATGCAATATGCATAATAGTGTTTTTAACATTAATTTACATATATTTTAAAACAGGTAAGTAAATTAAAACACTCGATTCTCATTAAAATAAACTTTATACATAAAAAATATATCATTTCCTGAATTTTTTTACATAAAAATATTGTTATTTAAGAAAAACGCTGTTTCGGCTAAAATATTTTTTTTTAATTCCTGAAAAATAAAAATTACCAGGATTACGAATATCAAAGCGGCTTTAAAAAATATTCATTCTTCGCAAAGTTATTTAAACAAATTGTTAATGGATTTTAATTTAGTAGGTCTCAAATGAAACGTTTTTTGATAACCTATAAGTAAGTATAAACAAAAGCAAAAACTCCTGTTGGAGAGCGCTTTTTAATACAGCTAAAAAACTCCATTTTTGGCAATTTTTACATTATAATCATTGTTTAAACAATGATGTTGTTTTAAACCGATACTTTTTGGGAAATATTATTTCTTTTTGCCTAAAGTAACGATTAAACCAAGTTTCAATCTGAAACGAATTTTTTTACATTTACTGGGCTATTTATAAGACTCCGACACATAGATAGAGGCATATTAATCTAAATAAATCAGAAACAGTATTTAATATGGCTGAAAACTTAGCAAAGAGACCACGTTCAGTTAGATATGTTTCCAAAACTCCATCCTTCCGAAATCCATATTTCACATGCAACAGAAATACTTTTTTACCATAAAGTTAGATTTCATAAAACTTCTTAATTTTCTCAATATTGCTATCAACAAAGAAACATATAGTCGCGTCGCTATAATATTTGAACATCGATGAATTCTCGTTCGCTATTTTATTGTTGAAATATGCAGGGGAAGGCAGTACAAAAGGTGTCTCATCGCGTGAGTCAATTTTTTTCACTAGCATTGTTTTTTTTACACAATTTTAGTCGAAAATCAGTTTTTCCAATATATTTGAAAAACTAAAATATTGATTTTAGAGAAAAGTGTTCAACAGACGAAGTATGCGGAATAAAAAGACCTACAAAATGCCGCCTGATAAATTAAAATCGGACAAATTGTTTAAAAGTTATTGCAAAGAAACATAAAAAACATGGAAAACAGCATTTTTTTAATTATCCATAACTTAATTGTTATTTGTTGGAATTTTATAAATTTGCCTAAAAGTTGTGAATTTTAAAATTGTGCGAAAGATGGATGCTGTGGACCCAATAGTTTTTGCAAAATTCTATTTATTTATCTCGTCAAGGGTAAAAACGTAAAAACTTTAACCTTCTGTCTCTCCGAATGTTATTAACAAAAAAGGCTTTAGAAAGTCAATTTTTAAAGCTTAAATCCTAACTTAGCTTTGTATTTAAATGGAATTTTAATTTATTGCCAGGAGCCCTTTTAATTTCTACAATAAAATTTTACATTTTACCACTTTTTTTATAAACATTTAGATTATCTCCAAAACCATGCATAATATTTTTAATTATAAAAAGTGTGATTATAGCCAATTAAAAAAAACATACATTTTAAAAAAATTTTCCTACGCCCTTTTGGAGTCGAGCTATTTTTTTTTCAAAAAGTCACAGCGCCTCTGTAAATACAAAGCTAAGTTAGGTTTTAAGCCTTAAAAATATGTGTATACATACATCCATAAAAATACATCTTTAGCTACCTCAAAAATCAAGCTGCACTAAATTTTATTCATATATTACACGCAAAAATGTACTAAGGGAACTTGATATAAATCAGTTTATTTTCATTTAAGGAGCTTTCAGACACAAGGTTGTCTACCTTAACTTTCTTATTTTAAGAGTAGAAGAAAATGTTAAATGAGAAAGTTATAGCTATCAACTAGCAATATTTTATTATGGTATTGAATTTTGAATGGGATATTCTTAAAAAGAGATGAAACATATGATTCTATTTTATGGAAGTTTATATTATTTCATATCAGAGTCTAAAGTCAGATACCCGGATTTGTTTGTATTTTAATCCTAACAGGAACTTCTTCTAGGATCGGGTTTTCGGGATTTCTGACTTGGGTAGTCTGTGATTGGAACAACTTTCGAATTAATGATCTTATTGCACCATAACTCTATAACCCTATAGCCTCATAACTCCGTAACCCCGTTTAATGGTACTCTTCACATCTAGAAGTAGACCCATGAAACTCTGTATTACAAGCTTTTATTTAACTTGCCTTGTTAGTACGGGTTAAATCTTGTAACTGAATTTTGAAACAGTTATCCCCAACCGACTGAGCTGAAATTTTGCATGCACGTTTAGTTTGGATGACAATGCATGGTTAGCTAAGTGACGTCATACTAAATCCAATATGGCGAACTCCTAAAGATGGCGGGCCAGTTATTTTTATGTACCCCCATGATATGAAAGGGTTTGCTGAGAAGAATACAAAACTAAAATGGTCACTGAAAGCTTGTTTGTAAAAAAATTGTTTATATATGAACTTAATAACAATATTGGCCAACAAGGAAAAAACAGAAAGCGGACAATACGTATCCGAAGGTTTTTGATGCGCTGAATCGGAACCTGGACTCAGAATTGACCTATCACCCTAGGTTTCCGAGATATTTTAACCTAAATGTGTAAAAACACGGTTTTTGCTATATCCACGGTTATATGACATCACGAATATTTTTTTTTTCTAAAAATCAATTACACCACTGAAAAATAGAATGTTTACCCTTCAGAACCCTTCTTTCGATTTGAAAAAATAAGTATTCATTTCATTTTTCGCCAAGATATCGTTAATTGAAAATTACTACTTCGAACATTTGTTAATCTGGTCGCTGGAAAATTTTGTCAGTTTATGATTGTGATCTTTATTTAAACATGTGTTAATTCATTAATTTCGTACATTTTTTGAAAAAGAATGATGCAATGATTGCGATACACTTTTCTGATTTACAAAAATAAAATTACGTGTTAAGAAGGCGTATCCATTTCTTTAAATGGGAGAATCGCAATCTAATAAATTTTTGAAACAACATAATATGATGATATGTTGTTATTTTTCTAACATTCTAAAAACACGCATATTTAAAGAGAAACAGTTTCGTAGTAATAATTTTCTGTATAAAACAGCTTTTTTTAAATGTTAAAAAACTTTAAAATAAAAAAAAATCTTTTGAAGTCCATAGGCCTATTTAAAAAAGCAAATATTTACAATTTTTTTCCGTTGATTTTCTTATGATTACTCAAAAACTGCTGACGCTAAAAAATTTTAAACTGCAGATCTGAAAACTAGACACTTGACGCTTCAATTTTCTTCTTTTTTTATTCTCTCTACGGCCATTTCCCTCCAAGTTACAGCTCTTTGAAATTCACCCAAAATTTTGAGATTTTTTTAATTCCCTTAATTTCTGTGCCTAGTGTATGTACTTTTGTCATAAAAGTATACTTCAAACATTTTGTATTTCAAATAAGTAGGCTTTGGAATATTGAAATAATTAATTTAAAGTTTAAAGCAAAGACGCATCTATAGGTATGCAATTTTTATCTTAAATTTTAATTTGATGTCAGTGATTCCATCTTACATGTAACAATTGTTTTTCAGAGCAAATTCTCAACTCAAGGTTTATGAAACTACGGCGCTGAACTTAAAAAAATGTTATTATATTGATTGTTAGGCTTATAAAATAACAAAATTATGAGATATTGATATTACTGGAATCATAATTAGCACGCAACTAAAATATACCTAAAATGATATTAAGAAATAAGTACTGATAAAATTAAATTCCAGTAAAACTGGAAGTTTCATGTTTCACTTTAGAACCTGTCTCATAAATTTGCTTATTGAGACGATTTTTTTGAGAATTTCTCGAAGAAAAAAAATTGCCACTCTTTTTAAAAAGCACTGGTTTAAAAACCAAAAAAAAACACCTCAAAAAAAATTAAAAATCTAATATTTTTTATAAAACGAACAAAATGAAAAAAAAAGTTTATGATACGTTTGGTTCTTGCCGAGTTACAGGAATTTAAAAATTATTTACCCAAAATATTCAAATGCTCATAACTTCTTGAGGGGTTAAAATAAAAATTTCGAAAAAATTCATTAAAGCTAATCCAAAAAATCAGGAAAATTCAAAATGATTTAGTCACGACCTCAGTGATTTGGAATGGAATATATGTATTTATACAGGGTGATTCTGTAGGAACGGGAAGTATTGCAGATGTGTATTCAGGGGGTGAAAATAAGAAAAATAAACCCTTGAATAATCGAGTGGGTTTAGATCTTGAGACCTTGCTGGCCAATTATTGGACGCCCTCTACCAATCCAGCGTCCAGGAAAATTATTGTTTAAAAAATTTCGTACCCGTGGAGTAAAATGAAGAGAGACCCCATCATGTTGGAAGTATCCTCAATTGCGCATGCGTTTTTTGGACGGTTATACGCGGCTAATTTGTTAAAAACGGAATAGGCCTGACTTTTGGAAGAAATTCGTTGTACAACAAAAAATTAATATATAGTTATTTCAACAATAATTGACATTCGGACTACAACTTGGGCTTATTTTTCTTATTGTGACCCTCTGAATCGACCTCTGCAATACTTCCCATTCCTCCGGAATCGCCCTTTCTGCAAAAAAATAATGGATGTTTTCTTATAAAAAATTCGTTTGTTTTATTGATTGATTATTTTCTGATTATTTATTCTGGTTCTACATATTTCCGTATTTTGTCCCATTCAATTATGTTAATAACAACAAAGTAAATAGCAATAAAAAAAGAATTATGAATCACCCAGTACATGGAAAATTACTAAATATTTCATTCACTGTTTCATTGCCATAAAAAAAAACTGCTTTATAAAATTAAATATAAATATTCGGGTGGCCCAACAAAACGATTTTTTTTTCGTGTCTCTTGTGAAAATATGTTAGTTTATCATGTTTTAAGAACCCCCTCAAAAAATCAGCTCCAAAAAAGTTTTTTTAGGGGTCGCTCAAGATTTTTAAAAATTTCCAAAATCGTTAAAAATTAAATTTTTTCTTTTTTAAATTTCTCGTTAATTTATCATTTTCTAGGTTGAAAAAAATCTCGATTCTGAAAATTTCAAATCGATATTTTAATTTCTAAAAGTCGCTCATAATTATTTTAACTTTAAAAGTAGTGTATGTTTTCGAGCGACCTCTAAAAATAAATATCAACGAACTAATAATTTTTTTGATTGAATTTGATGAACAAAATAATAGAAATAAATTACGAGTCACTTAAAAAATTTCTTCTTTTGTTCATCAAATTCAATAAAAAAGAATATTAGTTCGTTGATATTTATTTTTTAGGGGTCGCTCGAAAACATAGGTAGGTACCTACACTACTTTGAAAATTAAAATAATTAATTATGAGTGACCTTTAGAAATTAAAATATCGATATGAAATTTTCAGAATCGAGATGTTTTTCAACCTAGAAAATGATAAAAAAACGAAAAAAAAAAATTAATTTTTGACGATTTTGGCAATTTTTAAAAATCTTGAGCGACCACTAAAAAAATTTTTTTTGAGCTGATTTTTTGAGGGGGCTCTTAAAACATGATAAACTAACATATTTTCACAAGAGACACAAAAAAAAATCGTTTTTTTTTGGGCCACCCTAATAAATATAATAGGTACTGCAACAATTTTCAAGCACATCATGAACTTTTGTTTTGCAGGAGTTTTAAAAATGTCCGTTTTGCGCAGTTAAAACATTCCGCACACAATGTTAATCTCTAAATGCAACGAACTTACACGGAGCATCTTGTTTACAGTTTCCATACGATCAGGGATTCAGCAATGTGCACTGGAGAAGAAAAATTTAATTGCATAATTCGAAAGCGCCATTTCATTATTATAAGGTCGGCGATGTATTCAGCGTTCATCCCGTACGCACTCTATGGAGTTCCTGTTTCGCCGGAAGAGATAAGCTGTTATTTTTAACAGAACTCCGTGAACGTTTTGTATGCCGTTGGAGCATTCCGTGTCATACAGAGTGATTCACGCACGAGATTGGGCAGACTTAAAAAAATATGAATGTAATCAGAAAAACTTGCGTCCCTAAATAAAATAAATCGTATCTACCATTTGAGTATTGACAGTAATTCTTAACTTTTCAATTGGTGAAAGTAGTTTTTCTAAGATATCTTCGAAATGGTTCGAGATAAAGCATGTTTGGAACTGATTACTTTCATTAAATTGCAAATTTAACAGTTGAAAAGTCATTTATAAATTTTAATCAAACTGGGGTATTGTCGCATAATCTTATTCTAGATTTTTCATAAATTAATAATTTGATACATGGTTTCAGAGTAAAATTGATCCCTAAGAACAGTGGCGGCTCGTGACATTGAGAATAGGTGAAGCATATTCATTGACCGACTAGAAAGAAAAAAAAGCGCCGAAGACGAAAATTTTCAAGGTCAAACGGCTTTAAATGAATCTGGAAATTTTTGGTTGCATTTGCAATATTACCGAAAAACTGACGTTCGCGAGAAGGATTTTCATTTGGATTTTATGACATAATTAAACACGGCATACAGAAAATTTTTTTTTAAATAAACACTTCCAGACAACACTTATACTCCGAATACCATTTATTCCGAAACTTCCGAACATACACTTTGTCTTTTGACTTCCCCCTTTTTCCACATCGAGAGAAGACAGGTCTCTCGTAATTTGAAAAATCCTTTTTGTCCCTAATTTTCCATCTGGAAAATGGCGTCTCTAATAAAATACATACTGGATCATACATAGGAAACATTTCTACAATTATTGATACAAAACAAATATTAACAAAGAACCGTTATAATTGTGCACTGGGCCACACGACGTATCGTATAAACTGTTTAAAGGTAGGCGATGGGCGATGGCGATGTTGCTTCAATTTCCGCGTCACTCGTTCCCCCACGCCGTAATTTACTCACGTGTTGGCCGCCTCGTTGCCATGACAACCGCCGTAAACAAAGATACGAAGAGAAGCAGAATACAGAAACAATACTGTTTTCAATCCGCATCACTTGCGTATACTATACGTTGTATGGTACGAGGTTGATGTTCGCGCTCAACGAAGGCAATTTTTTTTTAGAAGGCGTTCACCGCACAACTATTCTGTTTATTTCTGCTTATAAAACAAACAAACACAAAACATTTTCGATATAGAATTATACCTAAATTATAAAATTTATATAAAATTAAAAATAATTTTAAATTGCGCAACCAAACAGAAATTTTAGGTGAAGGGGTGCGTCACTTTCTTCACCTGGCCAGCCGCCACTGCTTAAGAACTATGTTACATGCCACAAATACGCATGTTCTGAATTGTAAACCATTTGAAATAATTGTAAGTCATGAAAAAAACGGGAATATCGATTGTTTAGACATTTTTGCATGAAAGTTTATTAAATTAATAATAATTACATAAATAACAATATAGTACAATATGAGATATTTCTAGTTAGGCAAAACTACATTTCTGAAATCAAGCCCTTGACTGATCTTTTTTGGTGCATGTGTTTATTTATTTAAAATTTTATCGATTGCTCACCATTGACAAATTTTTCTTCGTAGACAATGGCGGATGTACAAGAAGTTACTGAAGCTTTTCTGAAATAGCATAGGTATACAAAATTTTTGAAAAAAATGTAACATAATAGACTTTTTGTGTATTTCGATGATTTTGAAAATAAAAATGCCACGGACTAAAATGTTACAGACTCGTTTTGTTAATTAAAATAAGAAAAAACTGTCAAGAATACTGTTGCAAAAACTTGTTTTCTCTCAGATAAGGATACATATATTTTTAATAAATTTCAAGACTTAATATGCCGATATGGCATTAAAAAATTGCATTCACCGCACCATTATTTTCTTGTTAACTTTTTTCTAATTCGAATGGTGTATCGATAAAAATTAATATCAATTTCTAGCACTTTTAATGTTCTGATCTGCATTATGAAGTAATTTAATAACTATTTATCATATACGTGTTAAAAGTAAGATTTTATTTTGTGAGTGAAGATGATTAAAAAACGAGCGTAGCGAGTTTTTTAACTTCACGAACAAAATAAAATCACTTTTAACACGTATATCATACACTATTTTTTCTACAAAACTGTTAAAAGTAATTAAAAAGCCCACTTTTAACAGTTTTGTAGAACAAATATTTATTGTCAATGTTCTATAAGTCAAATAAAATATCTCACTAGCTAATATCGGTAGTCGATGTCTATACTAAAAATAGAGAATTTTATTTTACATACCTTATGCAAAAATTACAGCAAGCTGATTTGTAAGAAAATTTGCTATTTAAGATTTAAGAAATAGTAACATCTTATATTATTCTTGAATTTATTTAAATTTTCGAAATTGCATAATTTTTTGATCTCATCCGAAATGCGCAACTGACATCTGAAAAAAGATCTGGCACGTATCAAAATGTCAAGTAACCCCGAAATAGTTGTGCTAGATGTAAGCTATGGTAATTTAGATATTTAGAATTTAGAATTTAGAATTTTCTTCAATCTGTCTTCAGCCCTCAATATACAATATGTTCAGATTTGATTCGGAACACCACTGTCAAATTTTACCTAGTACATCGGGCGATTTCCATTATTTTTATTTTGTTATAGATACAAGATATCTTTCTTAATGCATCTGTACAAAACCATCTATAACTGCTATGCCACAACGCTTCCTCCTATGATTTATTTGAGTTATTTTTGGTGAAATCATATTGGGGATTTTTTTATGAAAAATCTGATATAGCTTTAAAACCCCCTCGTATTTCAAGTTGCATTAATTTATTAACTTGCTTATGAAGACGTGTATTTTTTTATTTAGTATGCTCGAAAACACTTGAAACCGATAAAGTACCGGAAAAGTTTAAAAATCGCTGTTACACTTTTTCAGCCGTTCTAAGGTAGTGAAATTTCAGATATCATAAACAAATACGGAGTGTTTAAACTTATAAGACATAAAATACAGAGGTTTTAACGGGTGCCGAATTAAGCTACATTGTTAGATTTTCAATAAAAAAAATCATTAATATAGGTCAGCAGACTTCAAACTTTTACGACTTGCGGAACCCCGTCAACATTTCAATTTTTTGTGGAACCGCTACGATTAATATGTACTAAGATTAACAAAATACCTGTAAATATTCCACTAAGTAAAAATTAAAGTAAACTTTAAAGTTAAAGTAAATATTTATTGAATAATTAAAAAAAGAGTACCTAAATATAATCAAAGAATCAGGGGAATCAATCAGGTGCAATCGCATTTCAAATTCTGCATTAAGCACATTGCGATACTTTGTTTTTGTCGCTACGTACGTGGAAAATGATTTTTCGCACAGGTACGTAGTTGCAAAAGACATTAATACATTTATTGCCTGGTCAGTAATTTCCGTATAAATCTTTAGCCAAAAATCAAGGGAAAGACGACGTAACCAAAGCGAAGAGCTCATATAGTATAGTTGTTACGATGCCAATTGGAACCTGTAAATCTTAAAGCACAGGACCGTATGCACTTTTCGTGAAATTTCTTCCTATGCTTTGACCATGATATATCTCGTAATTTATACTCGAATAGTAATTCGGCGAGTCCGGTATTGGTAAACTAGTCCGCCAGATGTAGAATTGACGGCGACGCGCTGGTTAACAAAGCAAACCTGTATTGGTGCACTAGGTCGTAAATAATTTTTTTGTATGGTACACTTAGCTTTGCCGCTTTGCCAGTGCAGTGCAGAGCATTGCTTGGCGGGGTATGTTGTTGGTATAATACGTATTATTATTTATTAGTTGATATTATTATTTGGTCATATCCTAACCAGTAGAGGGTAATAGTTATTAAAATAAATGTTATATGTAATTATCTAGTAATTTAGCGTGGCTCTCTGGAAACTCTTTGAAGCGGAGGATAACGAAATAACTCTGGAAAATCCCCAAATAGTGGAACCGGTTTTTGTCGAAAGCATGGAAACAATCTCAGAGTTTAAAAACAAAGATTTACACGTACAAAGTGAACGTATATATGAATGTTTGAAAATTGAAAATAGTGAACAATGTTATATAAAAGTTAGGAAACGGATTAACTAAGATATCAAAAATGACAATTTATCGCGTAATTAAAGAAGGATTGATCACGGTACAAAGAGAAAACGGAAAAATACGAAATTAAAGAAAATTGACGATTTTACAAGATGTACTGCGGCGCACAATTTATAATATGTATAAAGAAAATAAAGTTCCTACTTTAAACATGATTCGAGATAAGTTAAGCGATTATCCTGATTATAATTATAAATCTTTAGATATTTTACGACATGCTTTATTACAATGCGAATTTAAACATAAAAAACTTGACAATCGTAGGGTAATTATATGGTAATATAGCTCGGAATATAATAGGTATATCTAGACGAGACGGGGCTAAATTTTTCTGGACGTCTATGGATTCCGTAGAATTTATGAGTTAAATGTTTTTAAGCGGTTCCAATTGAGATCGTAACAACTTATAACTTATATGCGTGTACTTATAAAAATAAAAAATATAATTTTTTATATTTTTATAATACTTATAAAAATATAAAGAATTATTATTTTTTTTAATTTTGTAATTATCGATAATTTTAAATTTTGACTGTGTCGCGGAACCCCCAGAGAGATTGTGCGGAACCCTAGGGTTCCGCGAACACAGTTTGAATACCGCTGAATAGGTAATTTTACGCAAATTTGTCCCACCAAAATCATAGCAGAACGTATAGTGGCACCATTATTATGGTTTTGTATGCATTTAGATACTATGTATACATGAGGAAATAATCGACGAAATCGTACCATACACAAAAATTTTACAGTGGTATTCCGGGATCAAATCTGAACATCCTGTATGTGTTAAACAAAACACTGTCTGGGTACTTCGTTCCGAAATATTCAGTAATAACTGGTTTCGCACGATCCGTCTTTGGGGCCCGTCGTAATTTAACTACCTGTCTCCCGAAAATACGGACGAGCCACGGAATAAAGGCAGCGACATGCCGGCCAGAACCGCTATACTTATAAACGAAGATCAGGATCAGAACAAAGCTCTGACTCGGCATTTACGATGGCTGTAAAGCTGGGATCAACATTACAAATTTAATTTTTCAAATCAAATTGATGCTCACATATTTAGTGCGTTTTGGGATGCTTAGTGTACTAAGGCTAAATTTTCTTTAAAAAAAAATTGAAGATAAAATTATATGTACTAATAAAAATATATTTTTTATAACTTCCGGTTTATCAGTTATAATAAACTTATGTTTTTTAAATTTAATATGTTTATTACACTATATAGTTTTCGATTTCGTTTCAAATGATACTTATGCAAACTGTTTCCTGAAGCAATTAAGTGTGTTATGGAAGTATATATCTATGAACCTGTTGAATTTGGAACTAATGTCTGGTATTTATTTGTGAAAAACATTTTGTGTGTATTTAAAATATGTTTCATGTATCTTTTCAAAGAAAATTTTACGCACATTATAAATTTCGAAAACCATATACTTAAGGCATTCCATTTAAAATTTGAATTTAAAAACTGGAAGTTATTGAAAAATATTGCGTATGCCATTGGATAAATAAAAAAAACTTTTATTCAAAAACAATACAAATTTATAAACAAAATGGTTATTCGACACCACAAAAAGAGAAAACTGACAAAAATTAAAAAGAAAATTGACAAAAATGAAAATGAAAATTGATAAAAATGAACTGAATATCGAAAAACAATAGATATAACTTTCGATTATGGTGTGCAGAAAGATGAACGTTGAAAAAAATGTTAGAACCGTTTATTCTAACGTATTATTTATTATTCAAGGAAAATTGACATGCTTACATAGAATTTACATAGACATGGCCAAATTTCTAATTACAATACGTGTTCATACATATCTGCCAAAATGAGTGCCTAATGATAATAAATGATAATATTGCAACGACGCTTGTAAACCTACATCTACCATAAGAATCATAAATTTCGCAATGTGGCTGCTTCATGAGAGCAGTTATTCAAAGTGACAATTGATAAAAAAGGACCTGCTAGCTTCATACCTATGGAGAAAAAAAAAGTGAAGAAAACACTCCCTATGCAAGACTTCCTCATTCTTAACACCTTGGCACCATATTATCCACATTGGACTAAAAATTCATTTCTTTTAATTTCATATTTAATAGTACATTGTTGTTGTCAATTTATGAGGTAGCAGAAGTACTGGATTCAAAATTTCTTTCGAAATCATAAATAAACCTTGAACTATTTTTTTTATCAGAAAATAAATAATTAAAATAAAAAGACAGTCTGCTACCTACTGCATCAGAGCCTCTATCTGAATCTGAGGCCTCAACTCTCCACCATGTTCGTAACTGTTAAATATTTAAAATTGTAGTTAAAAACACAAGACGCAAGTATACAAAAAAATATATAAAAAATAATACAAAAATAACGTACGTAATACACATGTCAAAATTTTAAGTGGATGAACCAAATTTCACGTACGTATGTGTATAACGGATATGGATATCTGTAATCAGATCTGGGTATGAATATAGAAAAGGTATTCAATAGACAAATACTCATGTGAAAAAAGTATCAAATATGATTACTTAAATCCCGAATACAACATTCAAAGAATAGGTACTCAAATCCAGAATACTTTAATTCAAATATTCACTCTATATGAACACAATGTTGCATGCATATCCTAAAGGTTAAAGATAAAAAGAAGCTATTATTGCACCAAACTGAAATACGTGTAAACATGCGTAAGGCCAGAAACTTATCTTTAAATATCTTGAAAATAATTGAATAAAACATATACAAAGTACTTACATATTTTTATTCGAGAAAAAAGAGGTTCTCTCAATTTGCAAATCTGCAAAAGGTTAAAACTAATGTCGATATTAAAAGCATAGATTTGACAGTATACTATGGATGGAAAGTAGAGAGAGAGAGAGAGAGAGAGGGGGGGGGTAAGGGGCCAAGATCTAAAGTGAGATGAAACTTGTCTCGTCACGTGACTTAGGCGTTTGCAGGCTTATTTTACTACGCGCGATTTGTTATATCTATTACGCGGTATTAAGTACTACTGCGTATTTTACATATAGATTTGACGATTTAACAGTAATTTTTTTAATTGTGTTGCTACCAAAAAAGAGTTAATTTGCTAATCACAAATAGAAATCAATGTCGCGCGATTCATATCCTAGGTCATGTGACCTAAGGCAGATCGCTGCCGCTTTTGCAGTTCATGTTGAAACAGCTACAATGCACGGAAAGTAGACTCCATTCATAGTATACTGTCTCATACATGATTAAAAGCAAGATTATGTAATTTTAAGTGTACCTACAAAAAAAACAGATTTTTCAAAATTTATTTTTAATTAAAGGTTAAGCAATATGGTTTTAATTTTTGTATGTTGGCCAAAACTTTTGCGTAAATCTTGAACACTATTTTAGAATAAATATTTTGGAAAAAATCTAAAATCTGAATTCCCCACTACCTTTAATTTAATTCATGTGTCCTCATTTCCTACATTAGATTGGTTATTTTATTGAAATGTAGAACATCAGATATATGTATTGTCTGTCATCAATCTGTCATAACTTAATATTTTCTTAAAAATTTACTGATATTTTCATATTTAAACAAATATTATGTTATCCATTATTAGTTTATTCATTAATTTATTTTCCAATGTTCGTCATAACTAAAAATTAATCGATTTCAATATATTTTTTCAATTTGTTCGCATATTACAATACATACTTTGAAAATATTTATTTTACTGTTTATTTATTTATACGTTGAAGTTTGTTGTTTTATATCTATATATTGTAATTTCTTCTTTCCTGGTGGTATAATAATCACAACTAATAGGTGGGAAAGAAAATAGAACAATTATAGTAAATTAAAAAATGTTTATTATTTGTCTATTACTCTTACCGTTCAGTACCACAATAGATTTTCGGCGAGAGAAAAAAGTGTTTAATATAGATTACCAAATATCGTACTGCTCATGGATATAGGTATATTTTGTGAGTAGTACCCAGCTCTGTGTGTGATCTGGATCTAGTTTAGCACTAGCAGTAAGTGGGGGTAAGTTCACAAATGAAAAAGAATTCCGTCTCAAGTAGAAAATGCTATTTTTTCTATACATGTAAACTCCGCGGCCGAAATTATAGAGAGTGACTAATCGCTAGCTTTTGGAGTAGTAAGTGGGATGAAGCGTGTTGGGAACGAAAATCCATTGGCGTGTCTGCGTAAAAGGCAACAAGATATAGAAAATATTAAAAAAGATAATAAAACATAACATCTAATATTTTTTACGGTTTGCTATAACCGGCACTTTGATCCATTTTAATTATTACAGCATTTTAAAACGTCCTAGTTGTGTTTTTTAATTTATAAATTTATTATAGCCATGGAATTAGACACCTCGTCTACGCTTATGCTATGACGTTTCTCAGGACTCGTTAATCAAGTCCGTTTACACCCAACTAAAAAACCATTTCCCTATTCCCTACCAAGTGCAAAAGACAGAGATAGAATATAGATCGACGTTCAGCGTAACTCAGTCTATAGACGATTATAGATTCTATCGATGTGCGTAGCGAGCGGCACAAAGATAAATGATATTGAACCGTATAAAAATCATTTTATATTTTATACGCGTTACGGTAATAGTGTTTTTAAATTATGTCTGAATCACTCTTTATAATTTCGACCGCAGAGTATAGGTACTTATAATTTTATATTCAATTTAATTCAAAATAAACCAGTGCAATGCAAAATGATTTGCATATTCTTCAGAACGAATTTTCTTTATTATAGCATTCACATTAAATATCATGATAAGATTTCAAGTAAAACATTAGTTTAAAAAAATTATATTTAGTTTGGACAAAATAACGTTTTATTTCAATTTTAAATTAATTATACAAGGTGTTAACGAAATAAGTACTCAAAATTTGAATGTGTAAAACGTGTCGAAATATAATGAAAACCTTAGTAGAGTTTTTGTCAGTGGCGGCCCTTAAGGGAGATACATACGGCTCCTTGAGGGTAACTCAGGAAATAGTTTTTATTGCATAACTTCGAAACGATTTAATATTAAATCATGAAATTTTGGGGTTGTGTTACTATTGGTATGCTTAATAATCGATATAATTTACAAATCAAAATTTGCTACAGGGGCGTAAGAACATGCGGGACCATGGGGGAAATTTAACAATTTTTTTTGTGTGCACAATTTATTCTAGTTCCTAAACAGAAACTATGAAATTTTATCATATTTTACATAAAATGGTAGGTACCTACTCTTGTTAGATTTTAATAGCATCAGTCCGTGCTCAAAAAATTCCTGCTGCGAAATAAATGTATCAAATTATGTCATGAAAAAATTACTATTTGTGACACTTAACAGAAAATTTTGAATTTAGGTACTGTAATAAACATAGAAGAAACTAAATTATTCTACTAGTTCAAACACAGAGGAATCCGCACGGATCACCTATCCTATTCTAATTTTTCAAATTGGAATTTTGAGTAGGTAATCTAATCAGTAATTTGACATATACCTACTTGACACCTCTGTATATAAAATTTCCCCCATGATCCCGCATTTTCTTACGCCCCTGTAGCAAATTTTGATTTGTATATTATACCGATTATTAAGCATACAAATAGTAATACAACCCCAAAATGATGATGAGTGGTTTAATATTAAACTGTTTCGAAATTATGCAATAAAAACTGTTTCCTGAGTTACCCTCTCAAGGAGCCGTATCTCCCTTAAGGGCTGCCACTGACAAAAACTCAAATTTTGAGTACTTATTTCATGCCTTGTATAAAAGATTAATACACATCTAGATTTGAATTTTGAATTTGAAATTCTCATTGCTATGGGTGAAATTATTGATCTCGAGATTGAAAATATCACTTTCAATGGTAGAAGTCGTAAGAAAATACTTATTTTCAAATATTACCTATATGATTAGAAAAAAAACGTGTTTCTTTTCTACGAGAGGGGATTATTCGACTTTTTATAAAAAAAACTGTCTTTATTATCTTCGTCAAAGATGGTTGCTATTAAACAAGACATTAAAAAAGAAAGCAGAAAATTAATTTCCAACTGGGAAACCCTGCATGCAAACAGCGCTTTCCGCCTCCGATTATCGAAATACAGACCGAGCCAATCTTTGTGTTCCGTTTGGTTTTCTACCTGGTCTCGGCGACTTACCTGAATTCTGCCTTTAATCAGTGGCTCTCTCTCCGACTCGCTCCGTCTCTCTCCAGTCTCTGACACTTGACAAGTTGCTTTTGAAATTTCAGTCTAGGCCTAGGCGACCCGTTCGTCAGATATTCCCACTCCGCGAGCGCATTAAAGCAGATAGATCTCGTCGAATTCAAGGGGATGGATCGTTACGGTAGGCGGTCGCGGCGGATTCGAGCCAGCACCGCCTTTTATGGACGTTTCAATCGACTGGCTTTCCGGTAGCGACCGATATACAGATGTTTTAAGTTCAAATATTGTATACAGAGTATGTAGAGAATGAGAAAAAAAGAGTAAAATATTTAAAAACTATCGTTTTGACACTAGACGATCGATCAAAAGAAAATGCAGTCTACTGATATGATGAATGAGAACGTCCATTACCATCACCGAATCTCAAAAAGAAAAAAAATGTGTCGCTTAACTAAAGTAAACATTTCCTTGGCTTGTAAAATCTGATGAGTTCCTAATCCTAAAAATGCTCAATTTTCCCAAAAACGTCCCAGAACTTATAATTATATCACGATTTGTTAGGTATTTTCGCAGATTACAATGATGCAAAATATTTATTAAAATCGAATTGAACTTTTGTGCAAACTTTACACACTTTACCAACAATTAATAATAAAGTTATTTTAAAATGTTTCATTTTCAGGGCGTTCAAATTAATGAAAGATATTGTTTACTATTTCAAGATGTGTTTTTATATTTCTCACACCTCCATTTTAACTGTTATATACGCCGAAATCCTTGTAATCAGCAGGCATTGCCGGGACTCTCGCTTCTGGCGGCTCTGCAGAGAGGTAGTCGGTGTTGTCGGACGTCTCTTTCATGGAACAACTACTACGCATACTTGCAAGAGACCGCCGCTCTAGTCGGTCTTTCTCCGTTTTGGCTAGTTGTTCTGCTCAGAGATTTAGTCCACGCTCTGATTTGTTCAGCCTAATAACACTGGATACACCCTTGGGATGACACTGGTTTGGTAGATAGGCTTTCAACTGAGCCATAAATGTTTTAATAGTTAGGGTTTAGAAGCACTTTTTTGCACTTTAACTAGTTTTTTCGCTACTTCTGTGTTTATATCACTGCCTTTAACCCTTTTGGCACTGCTTGGGTTTATCCCTTAGGATCTTCGAAACAGGCACAAAAAGTTCTGAGCGGATTGCGAGATAGATATCTGATTTAGGTCCCGAACGGTGTGTTATAACAAATTTTCAACATTTTGAATCGAAAAAAAGTTTTATATCTTTGTAAATTTTTACAAAATATGTATCTATCACAAATAAACGGGTTCTAATAATGCAACTGTTTGGTTAAAGTTTGAATGTGAAGCAAAGAATATGCCTGATTTCGGGTCGTATACTCACATTTCTGCTCTAGTTACAGAACTGCAAGAGCTGACGTTCGATCCCCGTTCATGGTCCGCTCCAGGAATTCTTGGGGACTGTTATTTGGTTTGGATCCTACATGTGGCGTCTCCGGATTCGGGTGATGCATGGTTGTTAACTTCCCCGTTAGCTGTTATTCTAGGGTTATATAAAGCAACTTGGCCTCGTATCCCATCTTGAATTTCGCCATATTCCGAAAAAAATTGAAACTAGGGTGAAATTAAGGAGTTCATCGACGATCGCTCTGTCAACAGCATCACTTGATGTGTTTGGAAAGCTTTGCGGTTTTGTGGAAAGTTTCGACGGTTGAATTCGAAAAGTAGGTGAAAATATCTCCGTTTCACAGGGATCGATCCGTAATGGACAATGTACTCTTAATATAAAATGAAAAATAATATTTTTATTAACTAACTAACCTAACTTTATTTCAAAGAAAAGAGACCTCCTTCATTTTATTAAAAAACCGAACCAGTTACGAGTAATTATTTTTTTAGTTAAATATATTCATCATATACTTTAATAAATCGAAAATCATTCTGTGTTCATTTAAAAAATATATATATATATATGGTATTTTTTTGTTGTGAATAGAGTTTTAAATACAAAGTAATCATAAAAAATCTAAAATAAACTCTGGCGTAAAAATTTAAAATTTTGTTAATGATGAGAAGAAATAAATTTCGTCGCCACACAAATTAGTCTTGGTCAATCATCTTTCGAGATATTTCGTTTCATATATTTTTCCTAAGGCTTTAACACTGTATCTTGAAACTCAAAAACAATACCACCATTTAAGATATAAGCCAATAGGAACTTTTAAAAAAATATATTTAAAATATCACCTATTATCGGTGATGCAGCTTAACTGTTCACCATAAGAGAAGTTAAATGGACTGTATCTTCTTTTTTATTATATTACTGGGGAAATTATGAGCAATGTGAAGTTTCTCTCTTTTTATTTATGTTGTCAAGTACATATATTTGTTTTTCTAAATTCAATTCAGAGATATCTGCCTTTTTTATAAAAACACTGTTACTTAGTTACCTCAACAATTTATCTATTACCTACAGAACCACAACAATCGGAATATACAGGATGATTCACAATTTATCCAAATAAAATTGGGAATAGATGCATCATGAAAAATGGAGTAAAAAAAATATCTTTAAAAAAATTGTAAAATCCTTACATCCGAAAAAAAATTATTGGAGTAGTAGTATTTAAAACTTTTACATGGCTGGGCTATTGTAGTCTTTAGCCTCATTCGCGTTATTTGCAGTACGCAATTCGCTGTCTCTCTATGTGGCCTCAGTCGATTCCGAGTACTGAAATCCGATTTTAGTATTAAAGTTTTTACGATAGTGTTTACATTACTTTTTCAAGTGTCAAAAATGGCTTACGTATATAGCAACTATGATGAAGTATTTGTGTTATGTGAAGCAAAACATTTTTTGTGTTATGGTGAAGTATTTGTGTTATGGTGAAGCAAGATGACATTTGTGTTAATTCGTACAAACTGGGTATGACGGGCCGAAATGTGTTTAGACGTCGGTGTACAAAATTTTGAACAGTTGTTGTAACATATAAAATTATTTAATTTAATTTAATTACCTAATTAATAATTTACTGATACAAAATAGGTGTTATAAAATTTTATTTATTTCTTTCCGTAGGAAAGAAATTCTTTCAATTTCTTGTCCGTTCTTTTTTTATTACGCTTTGTCACTGACTGCATGCTTTGCCTTGCGTAAGGTTAGGTTTTACAGTGGACCAGTTTCCAGTGCCGTGCAGAAGTGTATTTTTAAATCATTTTCGAACTGCTCTTTTTTGGTTTTGTTTTACAAAATTGTATTTGTACAGTCCCCTGTATATTCAAATTTTTTTTTTGGAAAAGTTCTTTTATCAGCTTGTATATGTATATTTATTTAAAAACTACTTTGTACACGGTATACCACTTGACTATATATCTCGAAAATGGTGTTTATCAGTGACATGTAGGAACAACGCATTTTTCGAAAGCCTTTGATACTTCATAATAGAAACAATAAACAAGTAGGTAAAGCTTGAAGTTACATAGTAGCGGTTTTCTTATAATATAAAAAACAATTTAAAAAATCTGTAACAGTCTGTACCTCGAAAGTAGTTTCTGGACACAGGTATATTTTTTGTTAATTTGTAGCTTGTAACCCCCCATGTAAGTTATAATCCTTTGGAAATGAATGATAAGTACTTTGTATTATGAACCTATGCGTCTGTTCAGTTCAGATAGTCGCGAATTACTATTTTTTGTTATTTGCAACTAATAAAAATAGATACAGCTAACTACCTTTTCTAAAATTTAAGTGTTTACAGAATTTTCATAAACGATTCTCCGAAAATAGTATCTCCAGCATATTTCACAAATATGTACTCATCTTAGTATCATTTCTACAAATAAAACAGATAAAGTGTTTGTGCTATTTCTACTGGGTACTTTTGCCTTATAATTGTTGATAAAATGAGATAGTAATGTGTATCTTTATAACTTAACAGAAAATTTATTAGAAAAACAGACGTAAAATCAATACTTAAGCTCTTTTTTTTGTTGCAAGTTGCTAGTAGAATCATCGCCAGTTTCATTTAATTCATTAATATTTCTATGTCATCGGATATATATCACACATTATTGTTTAATTACGTTTTGGACATGAAAACGATATATATGAAACTGAGTACATTTTATATTAATTAGAAAACTTTGATAAACAACCTAAACTTACCAAATAACAAAACATAATTTTAACCTAGGCGATAAAAGTGTCAAGGTGTTGAAAATAAATCTATATATTTTTCTGCGTAATAAATTTTTGTAGCCAATGTAAAGCTGGCTACAAACTACGCAGGTGGCCTCTACAGAAAACAGAATCGAAAATACAATTCTACTAATAAAGAACAATAATAATTTATATAAAAAAAACAATGCAAATCTTGTAAGTTTGCGCTATGATATACATATACAGGGTGTTCGCAAATTTCACCGGCAACGTTTGACTGCACATTCACGTCGATAAATAAAGACGATCTACGAAAAAAAAGTTAAATTAAAAATTTCGGGTTTTTGAGTTACAAGCCTTCAGGTGTCAAAAATAAAATTAATTTAATTAATAACTTCATAACCCTTTTACCGATCGCGTTAAAATTTGGTACATTTACTTGGATATTATTACATATTATTATTATTGCATATTATTTCTTAAACCTTTAGTCAAATCGATATACTGGGTGATAGTTTTCTCTGGTTACCTCTTCCTTTTAGCGGTCAAAACAGTGGTCGTATTTTTTTAAAGCGGGCGGCAACAGTGAAAAGATCGTTTTATTTAAAAAAAATATTGTCTCTTGAGAAAATCGCCTACAGAAAGCCATTCTTGAGAAAAATTGCATTATTTGCATGTGTGTACGTTTCGGTTTAAAACTTTGAGTTCAGCAGGCGATGAAAACAAGATCTTGATTGTTGTGGCTATCAGGTAATGTGATTATTCTTGTGTTTCTTTAGTATTCTCATTACTCCACACATGCAAATTATGAAATTTTACAACTCCGTTTAATTGTCTTGATACACTGCGGACACTTCAAAATTCGCATGTATAGAGTGTTGATAATCCTAAAGAAACACGACAATAATGACATTCCCTGATTGTCACAGCAATCTACATCTTGTTTTCATCGCCTACTGAACTTATAAGTTTTAAATCCGTGACACCGCTATACAAAACGAAACGTACAGATCTGTAGGCGATTTTCTCAAGGGACACTATTTTTTTTAAATAAAACGACCATTTCAATGTTGCCCGTTTTAAAAAAATACGACCACCGTAAAAGTTTTGACCGCTAAGAGGGAGAGGTAACCGGAAAAAACTATCACCTAGTATATCGATTTGACTAAAACTTTAAGAAATAATACGCAATAATAGTCCAAATAAATGTACCAAATTTTAACGCGATCGGTAAAAGGGTTATGAAGTTATTAATTAAATTAGTCTTATTTTTGACAACTTTGAGGACCTATAACTCAAAAACCAAAAGGTTTTTATTTAACTTTTTTTTTCGTAGATCGTATTTATTTATCGTCGTGAATATGCAGTCAAACGTTATCGGTGAAATTTGTGGACACCCTGTATTAATAAATCCTAGTCATAACACTTTTTAAGATTAGATTATTTTGTATACGCCAATTGTAAAATTATTTTGAGTGAAAGCCATTTAGTAATTTATTTTTCTTGATATATATTATAATTTAAAAAATAGATCTATTTCTTATTTTTCATATTACTGAAGTTATAATTCCATAAAGGCTAAGTATGTATAAAAAAAACTGTAAAATTTATCTTGTTATATCATTAATTTTAACCACGTATTGGAAAGGCTTAATAGAGACAGAAATCGAAAAGAAAAATGTTTGTCGACCTTAAAAAAAAGATATGCAAATTACCCCTTAACTCCCGCTAATTCGGCGCCCTCACATTTTCTGACAGGGACGCGCCGGCAGAACCACAAAGCGTTCGAACATTGAAGCGAAACACATCAGAACCACACAATTAATAATGAAATATTCAAATCTACCGCCGTTAATCGCATCTTCCGCATTGTTTCCCCGCAAATTTGGAGATCACGTTATACATATGGAGAGAGGATATACAGGGATGGCCAGAAGTACGGAATACAATTCCGTACTTCTGGATGAATATCCAGAATATATATGACAGGCGATTACAATTTTGTGAAGAAATGATGAGACGGTGTGACGACAATAATGGTTTTCAACGAGACGTACTTTTTTCGGATGAAGCTACGTTTTATTTAAATGGAGTGGTTAATAGGCACAACTATCGCTTTTGGTCCCAGGAAAATCCACACTGGACATACGAATCGAATACGCAGCATCCACAGAAAGTTAATGTATGGGCAGGTATCATCAACAACAGAATCTTGGGCTCATTCTTTTTTGAAGAAAATTTTACTGCCGCACGCTACCTGGATTTCCTAACATTTGACCTGATGCCTGCTCTAGCTGTGATTTTCCCTCATGAAATTGATCCAGATATACCGAATGAAAGAATTTGGTTCCAACAAGATGGCGTTCCCCCACATTTTGGTATTGATGTTCGAAGATACTTAGATGAAATGTTTCCAAATCGCTGGATTGGTAGACGGGGTACAGTTGAATGGCCGCCAAGATCCCCCGACTTAACACCCCTGGATTATTTTCTTTGGGGATATTTGAAAGAAAGAGTCTACCAGGACAGACCAGATAATATTGAGAATTTAAAGAACAAGATAAGGGCGGAGATGCATAATTTACCAGCTGAAGTCATTTAGAATGCTGTGGATATTACTATCGTCTTGGAGAATGCCAAATAGCGAATGGATGACATTTTCAGCATTTGCGACATTGAGTTTATTTTTGTAAATTATCTAGTTGTTTCAATTTCTAAATGAAAAAAAAAACTTGTTTATTTGGTATGGCTAGAGGCTGAATTCAGTTTTCTATGTTATAAGCTTTTAAACGAGCCCCCTCATGCCTTTTGTTTCCATTTGAAAAAAAGCAGGGGTAGCTGGGGGTTAGGGGGTCGAAGAAAAATTAATTATTACATAACCAAAAAATGGGAAAAAATCAAAATCAATTAACATGTTTCGGCGTTTTAAAAAAAATTTACTCATTCAAAAGATATGAATTTTATTCCGTACTTCTGGCCATTCCTGTAGGTATAGAAAGTATGCAGAATGCAATACAACCCGCAGTTCATTTCAGATTGTCGGCCGTAATGAGTAATTTTTCGAATTTTAAACATGAGGAAATGGTAGTTTTATATAAAATTCACGAAATGCGAATGCCGCTGCAGCAGAATATCGAAGGCGTTTCCTTCATAGACAACATTTTTAGAGTCCGCGCACCTTCGTGCGAGTTTTTCAACGTCTTCGCGATACCAGGTCTTTAATACTACGACGAGAACTTGCAGGGCATCAGCAAAATGACTTGAACGATAGAATATCTTTTATATTTAGTTGAGATTCACTACATATTTTAACACTGAATTATTATTGGCTGAAGTGAGCAAGAAAAAACATAAGTTTCTAAAATAGTCACTACAATAGTTTATTTATGATGTCTAATACTAGGAAAATGTTTAAATTTGACATCGTCACATTATTCCAACATCAAGTTGACTTGGGAGCCGTGAATGTATCAATGCCGCCAGCGTCAGGAGCGGTTCCAAAAGTGGTTTAAATAATGATTTGAAAATATTTTTTTCTGCGTAAATGTGTATTTTGAAATTTTTTTAATCACGTATTCGTTTTCTACTCATTTTTCCCTATCTTTCCTTAAAATTAATACATTATGATTGGATCACCCTGTATAAATATGTAGGTATGACATAATTCATAAAAATTGTAAAATGCACATTTAATTTTTTTCGAATATTATCAAAGATTATTCTAATTTTACCAAATGCACACACTGTTACCAAATCAAATTAAATGTGTTAATATCTTGTCAATTTGCTAATGTTAGCATTGAGTTGCCTTGGAAGTCGGTCTGTACGCGGTTTTAATTGCATTGGCAAACTTTTATCGTAAAACAAAGTAAAACCGTATCCTCATAAGGCTACACGACATCAGCACAATATCGTTCAAAACGATATGCAACCTTGATATTGTCACCGTGTATTAATAAATAAAGCTATTAACATAGCGCCGTAAGTCTACGACTGTATTACCAGTCGAAATTTCTTTAGAAACAAAAAATGTACTGGGTGGTCCCGAGGTAATGAGCCAACATTCGTGAGTAGTATAGAGCTGCAATAAATTGAATGAGTTAAAAACGACATAACTCTTTTAAACTTTAAGTCTCATCTTTGGTATTATATTCTTATTTTCCAACATTTTTGCCAAAAAAGGTAGGTATACTTCATGAAAGTAGCTGTCTCGCACCATTTTGGAAATATTTGGCTTTTTGTATGGATATTTGCATTTATTAAGAGGAAAATGAAAAAGAACTATAACAATATTTTAAATTTAACACTCTTTAACTATCAACTTTTGCACTAAGGTAAGTTCAGCTAATTCTCAATATTTTTGCATCGGGAATCCACCCATGAATTTTGGCTTAGGGAGCACCCTCTGTATACAGCCGCATTTTCGAGGGGACGTATTTTGACGTTATTTCAATACGTTTACTTATGCTTTATGGGAGCAAGAGAATAAAAAATAAATGCCATTGCAGTAAATCTCACGTAAAATGTAAGTAATGCATATTTTTAGGAAATCTGATATTTTTTAACAAAGCTAATTATATTATGATCTTAAATAGGGCTACCATACCATTGCGGAAGAGCAAACACTACCAGTTCCAAGGTTTTGATTTTATCTTACTGTATATCCTTACTGTCACATTCTGTTAACATTTATTTTTTTTATATAAAAATAAATGCAATATAACTTCTAAACTAACAAAATATATCGTACTTTTAATATATCAAAAATTTTCGACCGTAGTGCCAAATATTTGTAAAAAAAAAATATTTTTTTATGCCTTTAAAACAAAACATTACACCAGCAGATTTATTGATTTATTCAGATTATTATTGATCTACAAAAAGAAATAAGTTTTAAGGAGAATACCAAAATAGGTTGTTTTTTTATTTTTTTGAAAAGATCCTTTTTACAATTTTGTTTATGTTCAATTCTATTTGCCAAATCCTCAGTCGCGGCGAAGTATTGCGGAAAAGATGGCAACTGTGTGGAATGGTGAAACGTTTGGAAGCGATCAGATACAACGGCCACTATGGAGGGTCTCGGAGGATTACCATTGTCTGAGGAGTGCTTAAGTCCGTAGCAGCCTTAGAGCCACAAAAACCGAATGGAATATTAGGACGTGCCTACAAGCTCTTATAGCTGGTTCGCACCCACAGGTTCCTAGCAAAACCTTTAATGGAATTGCGAGATGGCGACTGGAGAGCGACCAGATACATAGGCCAAGAAATAACAACCCGAAAAACCTTTGTATTTTAAATATCTGCACGGGCGGTAAAAGCCTTAAAATTACTATTACAATATTCAATATTTAAAAAAAATAATTAAACACACTAAACACTAATAAAAATATTTAGAAACTAACACTAATAATACCAATAAAATATTTAGTAACACTAATAACTAACTAACTAACTAACTAACTAACTACTAACTAGCTATCTAACTAGCCAACTAGCTAACTAACTAACCAACCAACCAACCAACCCCCGCCAGCCAGCCAGCAACAAACTAACTAGATAGCTAACTAACTAACTAATTAACTAACTAACTAGCTAACTAATGAGCTAACTAACTAACCAACTAGCTAGCTAACCAACTAACCAACTAACTAACCAACTAACCAACTAACCACCTAACTAACTAACTAACTAACTAACTAACTAACTAACTAAAGAATTAACTAACAGACAAACTGACAGACACATTAACAAACTAACTAAAAACAAACTAACAAACTAACCAATAAACTAACCAACAATCTGACCAAAAAAACTAATCAAGAAATAAACTAACACACTAACAAATTAGTAAACTAACAAACCAGTAAACCTACTAACCAACAAAATAACAAACTAGCAAACTAACGAAGTAATTAACTGACTAACTGGCTAACTAACCGACTGACTGTCTGACGAACCTACTGACGGACCGACTGACGGACCGATTGACTTACCTATCACGGAGTTTATTTGATGCCTTTCAAAATCAGAGGATCAGCAAATGTAATGCAATAGTGTGGACGGCCTCGTTGCCAGACTTAACACCTCCGATTTTTGTGATTGCATTTAAAAGGTGTATCTTTCGCACAACGTACAAGATTTTAGAAATATGTCAGTGCTGAAATAAAGTAGATTTCTTTCATAAAAATATACAAAATAAATAAATTTGTTAACTATATTAGATTTACTATTATTGTTGTTTAGTTTCTGGTATTTGTAATTATTGTTGTCAATTGATATTTCTAAATATTGTTTATATCTTTATAAACTTTATTAATTGATAAACAAATTCTGCGTAAGATCACTAGATAATTTTTAAAATGTAGATAATAGACTCTACTTACGGGGTACTCAGAAAACCAAGCTCTATCAAATTCTGATGAAAAATTGAAAATTTTCGTTTCAAAAATAATCATTACATCATCTCAAAACCGACTGAACATAAAATTTAGCCAAATACAATTGTATGTGAAATGTGTTACAAATATTTCTATGATATTATATCTGTTAATAAGAATCATGATAGACATAAGTGGATAAGACGTACAAGGTGATTCACTATATTTTGACCCGCCCTTTAACTTGTTTGCTTTAAGAGTTATAAAAAAATGTGAAATATAAAAGTTGCAAGAGTTTTTATGAATTTTTCGAAAATGATAGTAGAAAAACAAATGAAGTCCAAACAAAATGGCCGCAGATGCTGACTTTGTTAAGTTAAATGGAACACCCTATATATTTTTACATATTCCCTGTCGAGCATAGTCATGTAGGGTTTGTTGGGTCCATCTCTCCCAATAAGCGAGATACTATTGAAAAACGAAAAAACGGTTTTTTATTAAGAAAATAAGATCATGTAATTGTTAAACCTCTTTCAGGCATTTCTGCCTTTTTCCAATTACGTAAGCATTTACAGATTTAGTTATAATATATTTTGACAGATCGGACATTGATATGGTATTTTAACTAAATCTCACTAATTAGGCCGTGAGAGGCCTAATTGCTCATAGACTTATATGGTAGGCCGTGACAGTGACAGGTAATGTCATAACTACATTGTTATTGTTTGACAGTTTGTATTATTATTTAATTACAATGGGTTACACAGAAGTGGAAAATTGAAATAGGTATTATAGGAATTAAAATAGAACAAAGTTCTTCTCCATACTTTATTTTAATTCTAAATAATTTTCAACTTCTGTGTAACCTATTTTAATTAAATAATAATACAAACTGTCAATCAATAACAATGTTGTCAAAACATTACCTGTCACTGTCGCGACCTACCATATAATGTCCATGAGCCTCTCACGTCCTAATTTGTGAGATTTCGTTAAAATACTTATACGCATTTTGGACTATATCAATGTCAGATATGTCAAAATATATTACAACTAAATCTGTAAATCCTTACTCAATTGGAAAAAAGCAGGAATGCCTGAAAGAGGTCTAACAATTACAAGATGTCTTATTTTCTTAATCCTTCTTTTCGTTTTTCAATTGTATCTTGCTTAGTGTTAGAGATGGACCCAAGAAACCCTATATGACTATGCTCTACAGGGAACCTTCTATCCAAATATGTAAAATATACAAGGTGTTCCATTTAACTTAACAAAGTCAACATCCGCGGCCATTTTGTTTGGACTTCATTTGTTTTTCTACTATCATTTTCGAAAAATTCATAAAAACTCGTGCAACTTTTATATTTCACATTTTTTTGTAACTCTTAAAACAAAAAAGTTAAAAGGGGGTCAAAATATAGTGAATCACCCTGTACATTTGACTGACGAAGAGTATCGAGTAGCAATTTAGTTTTAAAAATAATTATATACATAATTGTCTGTTTACTGCAACAAAATGAAAGGACATGTTTCAGCTGAGTTTTATATGTATATTGCGATTGCATGAAATTTAACTAAGAAGCTAATTTTAGTTGAGGGTGAATAATGTGCAGTGTGATTTTAGTAACCACAGCCATTTAACCGAAACTACACAATTAAAACATTCATTTTTTATCCATTTGGAAAATCAGAACGGAATTTACAGGCTCAAAAATACGCGTATATGAACGGACTAATGGAAAATGTAATCCTAAAAAAGCAATTTTTAGGTCTTTTAGGATACATTGTTGAGTTTCACTGAATTTTTTGTCTGATACTAATTAGAAAATATTTGACAATTATATTCGATGAACTTATATTCTAAAATAATAAGTATTGTGGGTAGTGGAGTTATCAAAAGTACGACTGTCAAGAATTAGAATGGATCAATATAGGTATTCAGCTATTGGTTCAAATCCCGTTGCAGAAGATTTGTGCCGTGTTTATACAAGACGCTGTAGTTATACCCGAGAGATATTTGTAAAACTTCCTCAGAAAAAAGAGAAAAAATCAATTACAGTATTGTTTCCTTAATTAGGTATCTTTTATCACTGAATCATCGTAAAGATTCCAAAAGAAGTTTATATTTGATTCAGTTTAATTTCCAATGGTAAACCTATAGTTACAATAACTATGTCCAACAAATAGTGAATAGAGTGTATATTGAGATTTGGCATAAAAGGTATATTGGGAATGCGATATCGTTTTCTAAGTCTATTTACTATAATAAATAATATTTTTTTATATTATCTCTATGTTCATGTAATCTATTATTATTTTTTTTTTTTTCAAGGAATCATCTCTATATAAAATTACTATGTCGTCAGTGAAGGAGCATATACATATTTACAGCATTATTTAATTTTAATAATTCGTTCATATACAGGGTGTCCGGAAATACCGTTCGAATAATTCTAGGGGTGATTCTACATGTTAAACTATGAAGAAAAGTTCATATGAACATAGGTCCGCAAATGCGTCATAAGGTTGCTATGGCGATTCAAAGATTGCACCGGGATATAGGTTTTATTTTATATCTCTGGAACCGTTTCAGATAGCCATCTGAATTTTGGCATATGAATTGCCTTTAATAGTAGGTACTTTTCAGTGTTTTTACTAAATTATTATTTTAATCAGGGGCGTACCGACAGGGGAGGCCTCGATTTAATTTGTTCACATTTTTATTAAACGTCATATTTTTGCAGTTTTCTTTAGAAATTCTGATTCCGCGGTATAAATGACATAAAAAAGGTATTCTTGTAGAAAACCTGTCAGGCTAGCCGTTTTCGAGAAAATACTCTCCAAAGAAAATAGTGCATGCATGGTCGCCCAATAATAAAAATTTCTACATCAAAGTAGGCTTATGTCGGTGCTAAGTTGAAAATGGAAAAAGGTCAAATTACTGTAGTTACGGTAAACGAATTTGACATAAGGTTTAAAAATAAAGTTTATTCGATTATTATTGTGTTAATAACAGTGTAATTGAAAAAAATCATTGTTCTCGTCTTTCAAAAAATGCCGGAATACTCTTTTGCTGAAATGGCCGACATGCACTTCATGTATGGCAAAGCAAACGGTTGTGCTTTGGAAGCTCGGAGGTTGTACCAAGAAACTTTTCCAAATCGCCAGCTTCCTTCTGATAAACTGTTCAGCAGTTTACATCAGAGATTAAGAGAAACTGGTAATTTTACGCCAAATAAGAGAGATTGTGGACGAAACCGTACTACCCGAACGGCGCAGACAGAGGAAATTGTTCTACAACAGATTGAAGCTAATCCAGGTAGTAGCACCAGAAGAATTTCAGTACAAACGAATATTCCCAAAAGTGTTGTATGGGAAATTTTACACGAGGAACTTTTGTATCCATACCATTTGCAAAGAATTCAAGCGCTAAAACCTCGGGATTTTTTGCCTAGAGTGGAGTTTTGTCAGTGGATGCAGATGAAATGCCATCAGGACCGTCATTTCCTCGATAAAGTCTTGTTTACAGACGAGGCAGGATTTACGCGTGAAGGAGTGGTAAATTTTCATAACAATCATATTTGGTCAGATGAAAATCCTCACGCGATTTTCGAAGCTCGATTCCAAGATAAGTTTTCCATTAATGTTTGGGCAGGTATTATAGGAAATAGGTTACTAGGACCATATGTTATGCCGCATCGTTTAGATGGGCCCGCATACTTACATTTTCTACAAAACACTTTACCAGTTTTGCTCGAAGATTTGCCTTATGGATTAAGATTAGAAACATTTTTTATGCACGATGGGGCTCCAGCCCACTTCAGTTTATTAGTTCGACAATATCTAAATCAGACTTATCCAGATCGGTGGATTGGACGAGGTGGACCCGTAGCTTGGCCTCCCCGTTCGCCGGATCTTAATCCGTTAGACTATTTTCTATGGGGTTATTTAAAACACTTAGTTTATTCAGTGCCTGTTGACAGTGTACAACAACTGGAACAAAGAGTCATTCATTGTTGCCAAGAAATACGGAATATGCAAGGTGTTTTTCAACGAGTTAAACGTTCAATGAGAAATCGTTTAGCCAGTTGCATTGAAATGAATGGACATCACTTCCAACACTTGCTGTAACTAAAGAAGTAACATTCAGGTTTAATAATAAGTCACTAGTATTATTTGTTTCTGTATTGTTCCCCTTTTTTTTTTTAATTATAAATCTGTTTTCCATTTACCGTTTCTTTTTTATCACTATTTAACAATACCTGACAGGTTTTCTACAAGAATACCTTTTTTATGTCATTTATACCGCGGAATCAGAATTTCTAAAGAAAACTGCAAAAATATGACGTTTAATAAAAATGTGAACAAATTAAATCGAGGCCTCTCCTGTCGGTACGCCCCTGATTAAAATAATAATTTAGTAAAATCAGTAGTTTAACATGTAGAATCACCCCTAGAATTATTCGAACGGTATTTCCGGACACCCTGTATATGTTGAAAACAAGGTAGGTCCCAATATTGAACCGTGGGAAACGCTAAAATATACAATACTTTAGTCACTAATATAGTTTTCAATTTTAACATACCGAACTTGGTCCTCAAAGTAATTTTTTAGGGGATTCAGGGGAGTGCCTCTAAAACCAAGGTCCTCGAAATGTATGGATATTTTATGATCAACTGTTTCGAAGATCTTGGACAGCTCTAAAAATATACCTATGGTGAACTTATTTTGGTCTAGGTTATTGTATGTTACCTAATACAATGGCATTTTTTGTGGATATCCTTTTTTGAAACCAAATTGTATAGTTGATTGAGTAATTTAATATGTTATTAGTTTATTATCATCAATTATTTAAATAATCTACCAATCTGTTTGTTATAACTTTTTCAATTATGTTTGACATGTTTGAAATAAGCGATATTGGCCTGTAGTTATATAATAGAGCTGAGTTTCCCTTTTGAAAACATGCTTAATTCAACCTACTTTAAATATATTGGGAAGTAACCATATGAATTTAACTTGATTTATTAAGTGTATTAATGGGCTTTTAATATATTCGCACAATAATAATATGTGTTTAGATGTAATAAGATCCACACCCAGTGCTTTTTTCGGTTTCAGTTCATTTATAACTTCAATATCCGTTTTTCCTGTTGGCGCAAGAAATATAGAACGACGAATTAAATTCCGTAGTACAGATTTTGACTGTTTTTAATACATTTGCCAGTGATCGATCTAAGCCGGAGAAATAGTTATGGAATTGATTAGCAATTTCTGTTTGATATTATAATTTGATTTTGCATGTTTATTTCTCTAATATTATTTTCATTTTTGTTTATCTTCCAGTGAATTTTTTCACTAATTTCTATAAAGACTACCGTTACATTTACTTTCTTCAATGTCACTTAAAAAAAAATGTATTTTTGTTTTAAATATTAATCAGCTTAACTTATTAATAAATCTCTAAATTATATTTATGTTTTTTTTATCCGGATCAAAATAGTACCTATATGCTATAAAATATTTGTTTTGTTTCTACAGAAGTCATTAACCCTAGGGTAATCGGAGTATGTCCTTTTTGTTTAAAATATTAAGTCTTGGTTAGCATAATTAATTCCATCCTTACTTTGTTAACAATTTCATCTAAATTTTTAATTTCTAAAATTGGTGCCAATTATCAACTTATCGGTTATTGCCACATCAACAAACACAATAAATTATCTTACAAATCAATTATAAAAAGTATAAACAACAGAGGGCCTAAATTAGATCCTTGTGGGATACTTGAAATAGACATGAATTTACTAGAAACTTTATTCATGCGATAAAACCCAGGACATTTATTATATTTCGTGATGACATATATTATAAGGTGTTGTAGAAATATTGATTATATTATTATTTTAGATAGACGCAGAAATGTGTAATAGGAATTTAAAAAAAATCACTCCTAGTAATCTAAACAAATAATTCAGTTTATCTAAAATACCTACAAAACGAACCAATGTTTATATTTGAAATTCAAATTTTGAAAAACGTGAACCAGTATAGTATTATCACAGACAAAATAGCTATCGCCACAGACCGCTACTGGAATAGGCCAGCAGTTTTAAATTTCCGAAATGCCGGTAGAGTACACCACCAGCAGAATTTTAGGAAGAATCAAATGCAGCGGCCCGCATACCTAAGCGTATCCTAGCAACATATAAACAAGACTTTGGTAATGTTGCCAGGCGTACTTACGGATTTCTTTCGTACACTTTTTTTATCAATATCTGTTTTTTGCGTTACTGTATTTACTTAAATGTAGGTATTTATAAAAATGTTTTTAAAGAATCAACGAATATCTATGTAGTTTCATATGATATTCTACAGCGGTGTTACAATTAAGTTATTTAATCATAATTTCGTTAATTAGCTACCTACTATTTTCATTTTTTGGTATTGAAATACTGCAGAAAATATATTTCCAAATAAACAAAATACGTAATGATATTTTAAACAGCTTGTAATATAATTTTTTTAATATTTGATGATGACGATAAATTTATTTAATATACAAGGTGGGTTATTAGTACGTCGCGGAATGTAGGTACAGGCTTTTTTTGTATTGTGACATCCACTTATAGGTTTAATAATTAAAGATAGAAAGAAACTTTAAATACAAATGTACGGCTTTTCCTTTATTTCATTTGACATCAAAATTTGCTGGCATAAAATATATAATAAATATGTTTAAAATAAAAACAATCATTAAAAAAATTAAAATTCTTCCTTATGAAAATAACAAACAACGATTTTTATAACCAACCTTTACAACAACATAAGGAGAATACCTAAAAACGAAATAACATTAAAATACCTACAATTTTTACAAATCAACATGCAAGTAATTGTGATGATACAGTTGAAAATATGTTTTAATTTACTATTAATTGCTTCAAAAACAAATTCAAAATTATCAAGCATTTCGTCCTGTATTTTTCTTTCAATACTTGTAAATTTTCAGGTCTTTAAAAAAATATATGTCCAAAGGATTGACAATGACATCGGGGCTGATTTCTGGCCACCTAAGGTTTCTAATAAGTTTTTTTAGTGTTCGTTGACTCTGTCCTCATAGAGAGCTTCCCTCTCTCTCTCTCTCTCTGCTGTCTTCAGGAGTCTTCCCCGCAATTTCAGGACACCTAGGGAGGGAGCGTGGGGTAGAGCGCGTGGCCTTTTTAGCCTTCGTTATCGATCTATGATGTCACACAGTATAAGAAAAAAATAACGGTTTTTGCTCGTAACTCGGAAATGGCTGGAAATATAAACAAATTTCCCCTTGGTTCTGAGTAGAGCACTCGGGTGACGCAGAGCGGGGTGTCACAATATATCAAAGAAAAAAAAATGCATAGACTCTAAGTATCAAAAAATCTCCCATGGTGAACGAATAAAAATCGTCAAAACCGGCATGTCAAAAAAAAAAAAAATCGGGACCAACGGTGTGTGACATTATAGGACAAAAAAGGGTTTATAACTCGGAAACGGTGTGTTAAATCGAAAAAATAATTGAAAAAACTCAACATCCACCCCCACCCCCCCGGGTTCTGTATGTTTCTTCTGCGTTGAAGGCAAAAGGTCCGAAGTCCTAATTTTGGAAACAAGAGGTGTGTGACGTGTTATAGTAAAAAGGCCGTATAACTCGGAAACGGTGCGTTAAATCGAAAAAATAATTGAAAAAATCTCCCCACGCCCCTGGTTCTTTCTGTATGTCAGTTATGCGTTGAATGGAAAAGGTCCGAGGTCCGAATGTAGAAAATAAATTTTGGAAAGAAGAGGTATGTGAGGTGATACAGTAAAAAAGGTTTTATAATTCGGAAATGGTGCATTGATCCGAAGTCAGTATGTCGAAAAACAAAAAGTTAGTCAAAAATTGCAACAGCAGTAGCGAACGCATTATCTTATCTCTGTATTGATTGATGTTTTGTTGTTTTTTTTTTAATAAATTTCGTATTCAACTACTCCTTGAGGTTCAAGAAATCACCGATAAGAGAGCAGTACCCATCTAAGGATACGCAACCTGTATAATGCAATTTTTTTAAACTTTTAAACATAGGTGTTAATATCGTACCACATTGGAAGTTGACGCACAAATCTAAAAACATTAATTTCGAGTTTTTGAATTTTCCCATTCCAAGGTGATATAAAATAAATAATTAATTAGGTAAATTCATAGTCTTAATTCTAACTTGATTTATTTTATTTAACATTTAAGGCAAATGTGATTTACAAACAGAAGATAAGATACCATATATCTTTAATTACATAATTGAAAGCATTAAATTTATTTAGCAGTTATTATTTGGCAACAAAGCCACCGCTGGAACTGCCGCCTATTACCAAGTAGAAGAGTTACCACGCTAAATTTCATTTATGGAAGCCGGCTAACAAAAGCCTACTTCCATTTCGGGTTGCCAATTTCCAGCATTTAAGAAGCAGTCTGTGGCGATACGCTATATTGTCTGTGGTATTATGTAGATACTAATTGACGATAAAATTATGTAAATAGAATATAACAAACTAATAAAATACAGCAAAATTCCTACCGTAGGATCAGAAAAGTAGCCAGGGTTGGACCTGGGCGCGGCTCGGCCCGCCCAAAAATATGCATGCCCACCCCATGGCCCACCCAAATAAGAGGAACGACATCTCACATATCCTGAAAATATCAAAATATAAGGCAACATACAGGATAAATATTTGTTTCGTTTGGAAAGCAGTTTGAGAAAGCTATATGAAGAATTATGATTTGTGTGATCTGAAGTTAAATTTACAGAAGGAACATGATGGAAAAAATGGAATATTAAGTTCTGCGAGATATTTCCCATAACCTATAAGCTATACAGCAATCCCTGTATTAATAATAAATAATATTTAAGTATTGTTTTTTGGCACGTTACTAATTTTTTAAATTTTGAACTTGGTGATCCATGGTGAAGTTAAAATATGCTCAGCCTTTAGCATAACATTCAATATATCGTTTTTATGAAAAGACCTTAATAACACCTGCACACAAAAAAGTGGTCTGTACCTTTGATTTGTCCTAATAAGCCGTTTAGCTCAAACACTCCCAAAATTTTGAGTAATTAGCAAAAGTGAGCGAAAAAAAATTCGAAAAGTTTTGTTCTGAATTTATTCAAATACGTTTCTTATGTATTTTGATGTGTTAATGTAAATTATATGATGGAATTTTACATTACCTACTGTGACGTGAAAATAACCAATGATCTAGTGTGTAATTTTATATAAAATTTTTATGAGTGTAGAAGAAAAAAAACATTTCTTTAAACGTTTACATTATTGATGATGGTTTGAATATGAATGGTGTCAATACGCGCTTTTTCCATTATATTGTTATTTATATAGAAAACAATTTAATTTAGTTATTTGTTTAGCATTATCCAGATATTTGGTATTGCAGAGTATTTGACGAGGAATACTTTTGGAATTACTTTGGTTTTGCAGTATACTTTCAAAGTATAAAAGTACAAAAGCTAATAATATAAAAGTATAATTTAAAAAATGTATATTGATCACACCCTCAATTCAACATGTCGCGCTGCAAATCATAATGCGTAGGATATTTTAAACCTGTTTCTTTTATCAATTATGTATAATATAATAAGTAGTTTATAGCCGAGGCGAACACTATCCACGAGCAGACTATAACTAGAACCGCGGCTGTTTATTTTGCGTTGAAACGAGTTAAAAACGTCGCCTTCGCCTCCGGCTAATATAAAAAGACCGTCCCGCTCTCCCGCAATTGTGCCAAAGGTCGTTAAACTGTTCGTTTTTGTTTTTATCAAATTATAAAATAAATACCGCGATCTATATTTCTCTCTTCTCGTTAGTATTAATCAAAGGCGTACGCAGAGTTTTCAATAGGAATTTAAAAATCATGTCATGTCATGTATTGTCAATGAAATAAAAAACCACTGTTGTAATAATAATTAATAATGAAGTCTAATAAACTGGAAATACAATTTATTTATTATTCACTTTTTTAGTTTAAGTAAATAACTTTAAAGCTATTAAGCAATTCAAAGAATATAAATTAAAATTCATTTAATTCATACTGTATGGAAAATCCTTATTTCTGTAAATAATATTAGTAGTATGGTCCTTCCGAAGTCAGTTGAATATGCAAAAAAACGTCTGGTAATAAAATTTAATTAGTTTCATAGGCTTCCCTAAAAAAATTTTCTGCTAAAGGTAAAAAGTTATAATAATTTGTATATAATGTGTAGAAAATTTCTATTATATGTTCATTTGGCCAACAACATATTTTAATTATTTATGTCCTCAAACAATTTTATTATATTGGTGGTAAATTTCGTTTTGTTCCGTTTCAAAAGGTCTCCAAAATGCCATGTTGTGAAGTATTTTGAAGTCACTGAAGAACTTTTGCATCTACCATGTCGTTTTAAAATCGACAGATTGTCATTAGGGAAAATCACAGATGTACAGTGAAAGTAATGTCTTGTTTACTTTCAGGACCTTTTAATTTAAGAGTGAGCTATTTTCTTAGACATTCCTCCAATGGTATGAATCCCAACCCTCTGAGAGTCGTATTTATCGCTTCGGTATCCAAGAACAGTATTTTTTTGTCACATTTTTAGTCGTATTCCAATGTATCGTCTTAAAATCTCCAAAATGTTGATTACAGTAATCACTCGCTTAATGTTTGCTTTTGTATGAGGAATTGTAATAACTATTTATAATCCTGTATCTTGCATATCATCAAGAACCATATTATATAACTCTTCTCGACGACCGGCCACCAGCTATACCTGTCATTACAACCACCTAAAATATAGTAAAGTATTTTAATAAAATCGTGTTACTTAATTAACTTGTATAATTATCTTTACTAAAAGTTCATTTTCAGTATTTCATACTTTACCACACAAAGGGCGCAAAATTGAAATCTTGTGTGAATTTTTGGACACCCGGTAGAAACTTTACGTCATTTTTACTTCATCATTATAAAGAATTTCATTTGGCTTTAAATTTTAACTGGTTTATGCTTTAAATGTAATTAATTTGACAATATCTTGATAACTGAAACACTATAAAATTAAATTTTTGGGGCAGAGACTCTCCCCAGGCCATTCAAGAACGACCACTGTATATCCAAAGAGGACAGCGTGGTGTGGATTTTACGCTGGTAGTAATATTGATCCATTCTTTTTTGAAAATGAGGTTGGAAATGCACTGACTGACAATGGGGAACGATATCGAGAGATTCTATTCGACTTTTTCCTGTGAGGATTCGTCCAAAGTTTATTGTGCTCAAATGAATACCACTCTTGAATTAAAGACAGAAATCAAGACAGAGTTATCAACAAAATCCAGCTGCAGGTATGCGAATTCAGCCGTAAGTATGCGAAAGAGTGATACAGAAATCGAGTATGTCAAAAGAGTCGAGTAGCGGAGGACATCTGTCTGATATCCTCTTTCATATTTAATGGCAATGTCTACCCTTTAAAAACATGTAAAAACTTTGCAAACTTTTTAATTATTAAAATCTTTTTCCCTCATATGAATTCCTGCGTTCCTTTTGGAACATCCTTTATTAACTACATTTCGAAATTTCATTATCCTTTTAGAAGTCTGTACACATCTTTCATGTATCTAATATAAAAAAATGAATGTTTGTGATATTATCATAGCTTCATTATTTTCACATATACTAACTAGTATTTTGTGCTGAATCTTCATTATTTTGTTGTTTCAGTTTTTTTGGTAATTGTATTCTCTCGTTCTACTGAACAAGACGAATTTTTTGTATTCTTATTCAAGTTACAAACAGATAATACTAAAAAATATGCCACCTTCGCTAATATGTGTATGAAGGATACTGAGATACAGCTGTAGGATTAATTGAACTATCGTCATAATAAGATGAATAATTGTAGAAAAATATAAACTAACAGAAGTTTAAAAAATGATGACTAATACACGTAATACCACAGAAATGTTTCACTTCTAAGAGTATTACCTTAATTGTGACTGGCAATATTTGAATATGTTACGGTAATATTGCTAAACCACTGACGCCAATGTGAACAATGAAATGCCACTGTTTTTTAATTGTTAGAAAATCTTTTGTACTAAAGAAAACTTGCAACACTGGGTAACTCAATAAAAATAACCCTGGCGTGATCGGTACAAAGGTTTCTTTGATAAATTTTTTAGCAGTACTCAAATTTTGAAATATCGAAACGGAATGAAAAATTTACATATTCATAAAGATACATTAAGCACCATTTGCCGACGTGGTCGCCTTCAATCTCAATGAACTTTGTGAGCTGACGGATGAGCTTTCTGATTACCTCCGTCAAAAAAGTCTCCGGACGCTTCTCGGGCCCATTGTTTCACAGAACTGTGGACTTCATCGTCAGTAGAAAACCGTTTTCCACCCATGAACACCTTCAGAGAAGAGAAAAGATGCAAATCAGAAGGTACCAGGTCAGGACTGTGAACGGAGTGGTTGATGATGATCCAACTGAATGAATCCAAGAGTTGCTTTGTGGCGTTGGCTGTGTGGGGACGTGCATTGTCGTGCAACAGCACACTCTCTTCGTTAACATTCCCCTTGATTTCTTCTGTTTCGTCCTCCGTGTAGTCTTTCAGAGTGTCACAGTACCGTTCGTCATTAATTGTTTCCTTCTGGAACAAAAAGTCAATGAGGAGAATCACTTTATGGTCCCCAAACACAGTGATTTGTTGGGCCTAAACAACGGTTTTGAATATTTTCGCTGATGGTGAAGACGAATATCCTACTGCATTGATTGTCTTTACGTCCAATAAACAGTTTTGATTTCGTAAAAAATCTGGAACGGCGGCTTTAGTAGCACTCATTTCAATACGTCACTACAACAATAGCGCTCCCAATAGGCTGAGACAAATGAGCGCGTTCTGCTCCCAACACCTTGGCCTTGACACAGTGTTGCCAACTTTGTCGAATACAAAAACCACAGAGCATCATAGTCTCAGTATTCTTACTTTGTGGCTATGCCTCGTAATTTAATTTAAACTAATAATGATTAGAAAATTATAAATACATGATAACAAAAATAATAACTTCCTCTATTATGTGTTTTAATATAACTTTTTATTATATTGTCTGTCAAGAACTAAACTATATAAGTGGAGGGTAATAAATAACTTGCCTATATTTTCATATCAAGCCGTAACACATGAAATTGTACGTACGTGGTTTAATATAAAATGGACAAACTCATAAACATTTTATGTAAAATTACACATTAGATCATTACTTATTTTCACGTCACATAGGTCAGTGTAAAACTGCCTTATACAAGTAATATAATTATGTAAAAACCAACTGTGTGTAATTTTGCATAAATTGTTATGACTGCATAATGATTTCGGAATTATTCGACATATCGTTTATAATTAGAAAAATAATTGTCATTGTTGAAGTTTGTACTGGAAAAGTAAATTCCAAAATGTTTATTTTAAAAAACGTAGCCGAGTTTACAACACCTGCAGTTAGTTTTTGTGTTGTTATAAAAAAATTTTCTCTAGCAAAACTTCAAATTAAAATTCTGAAACCTGAAGGAGAATTACAAAATATACAGAGTGTAAAGCGACTGTGTCGACGTCATTTATGGATTTTTTAAGTTAAGAGCCACAAAGGTTTCGATGACAGATAGTCAGCCTATATTTGTACAAGAAGATTTCCCCTGGCTTCATATAATTTTTTCTTTAAAAAATATATATATTGTTAGCTCTAGTACTTTTTACCGAATTTTAAAAATATTAATCAAATGCAAACACATTCAAAAAATTTAATTCATGGCAAAAGTTGCTTATTAAGAAATGAAATATATTTATTTAATTCATATCGATGTTTGAATATAAAACAATATACTAGAATCTCTAAGGACCCTACAATATTTAATTTAATTATAAATTTGAGATATAAATAAAAAGAAGTGTTAAAACTGTTGTTTAGTACAAAATGTAGAAGGTAACCAACATTTTTTAGTGTATCCAACATTGGTACTATTGAATAAACATCAAAAGTCTCTAAAAACCTCCAAATTAGCCAATGAATTGGAACTTGTTCTGTTGTTTTTAATCTTGTGTGACAAAAGAAAATTGAAATAAAAACAACTTATGATGGTTTGAAGTTACCTAAAACTGGCGTAAATTTTTACCACTAGTAACGTACTTTGAAATTATAGTGGTGAAGATTTCAATTTGGAAAGATAGCTAAACTCTCCAGCTATCTTTCTTAGTTGAAATATTAATCTGCAGAGCCGGTGTCTCATCGTTAAACGCTCAATGTGTGGTGACGTCTGATAAAAAAACACTACGTATCTTAGTAATCTCAGATGTATATTTTCTGATCTGTAGCTTCGCATCTATCAATTTATTCGATACATATTTAGGGTACCGCTTTTTGCTGAGAGATGTTATCCGTGCATTTCATTGTCGTTTGTGCGAGTGTGAGTGAGTTTGACGCTTTGCTTGGTCGAGTGTATGGCACGTGCTTTTATGACAGTTAGTACGGCACACGCTACAACGCGTACTGCCGTTTATTAGCATAATATAAATTACTACTGTTTATTTACTTGATTATCGCCAGATATTATTCATAAATTGTATATTTATTATACAATGGTTTGATTATTTTTTTACTGGGCAAGTACGTTTCCATTAAGGAGGTTTATCTGATTTGGAATTGACAAACAAATATTCATAACAAAATTAATATAAGCTTATTAATATGAAGAAAATTCTCAAAAAAATTATGACTACTTTGGATACCTAAGAGACGAGATATTAATAAAATAATTTTTCACGATTTAGTACAGAGTCTTATGAGAATGCAGATTTTTTTTGTCTTTCCACTTAGAATGCCCAACAATTGACGAACAGTTTCCACAGCAACTTGTATAAATAGGAAACCGATATCTAAGGAACCGTATGACAGCTTGTAGAAATCGATTAGGTACTTGTAAGATACATAATTTATAATAATTCTCCTTCAAACTGCTGTCGTTGACTAACTTATCCTCCATATGCGTGATAGCGGCAACGCCGCGGACTCGACGTAGCGTATTATTTGAAATTCGCAAGTGTCCAAACAAACAGAATGGTCGAACGGGAGCGAGCGAACGCCGAGCCGAGCGCGCCAGCCAAGTGCAACGTTGCCAAATCTAAAGGCTTACTACTTTAGTCACTAGTGAATCTACAGAAACTTTCGTCAGACTTTAGACGTACCTCCGTATCCGATAAACCTCCTTAAGTTAAAAAGTAAAGTATCCCAGCCAAATAGTATGGTAAAATATATTTTAAATGCATCTGTCTGCCATGACTCGCCCAATTGTGGAAATAAGTGCATATGTAGGTATAAACGTACAGGGTGAATACAGAAAGGCTAAGAACACGCTTAACCAGACATTCCTGGAATCAAATTAAAACGATTTGTATCAACTTAACGGATGAACACAGACAAAATAGGTAGGCGTTAAGTTATATTGTCTGTGGGATGGATATAGAATAGTAAAGCCTTGTGAATGTGGTGCTACGGAATGTTTTGCTGTAGAACTCTAAAACGGTTTGAACTAATGACTTCTTACGTGGTCTTTATGTTTATATTTACCTTAATGTAATGATGGATCTAAACTAAAGTGATAGAACTCGAATATAAAATTAAAAATACTTCATTTAGTTCTAAGGAAATGTGAGTGTAAATGTTAAATGCCATACCCTGTAAATTTTGGAAAATTAATACAAAGACGTGAAATCAGTTTTTTTTTCCTATAGTTTTATACAGTGTGTCCTCGGATGTGGTACCGCACTCTTGTTGTGTTTTTTATTGTCGATTTTTCGAAAAAAAGTTATTCTTCATAAAAAGTTTTGCTTATCTTAGGAAGCCATGGGAAGTAATCAAATATGTAAAAAAATATACAGGGCGTCAAAAAAATTTCAAAATGTAAAATTTTCCTTAAGCAAGGTGCCTTTAATTTTTGGTTTCGTTAAAAACTGTATTTAACAAAGTTGTTCGAGAACTCAAGAAAAACTCAAGAAATGTTTAAATACGGGGTTTACTCAGAAAAAAACTATAATCACATTTTGCAAATAAAAAGTCGCCGCAATATTTAACTACCTTACATACCATATAATTACCATGCATATTTCCTTATCAACGTCAGAGTCAACATAATTACTTTTATACCCACCGAATAATTTTTATTGATGCAAACCCTGGAGTAACTAATTTATCTGGTGAAATGTTATGGAATCGGTAATGTTTCATATCGACATGCAATACAAATTTTTAAATTTTTTAAAAAGTATCTAAATGTAACTGTAACTCGTAGAGCAGCTCGCAAGTTAATTATAAAATACGATACCACAGGTGATGTAAAGAATACCAAAAATATAAAAAAAGGAATACCATGATAACGATGCTGCTACTTTTGTAGTTATAGACTCTGTACAAGACAAACCAAAGATGTCATTCAGGAAAAGGTCAGAAAACATAGATATTAGCAGATCTCATTTTCAAAGAATTTTAGTATACAAAATCTATCCATTCAAACCAGTGTTTAATCATAAATTGCTTGATGGAGATGATCGTTGTTTGGACTTTTGTTTAACTGACTGAAAACAGATTCTTTCATTACAATATTTTATTTACTGATTAATCAACATTCACAACTAATGGTGTGGTTTCCTCTCAAAATTGTAGATACTGGGCTAAAGTCTGTCTGGTGTGGCATAATGTATCATAAAATAATTTGTCTTTACACCTTGGAAGAAAATCTTAATCAAAATTCGTATTTGGAAATTCTCAATAATTTTATTTTGGGAGAACTAGGTAGCGAAAAATGTTTCAACAAGATGGATGCCCCGCACATTCCACACTACTAGTGAAAAACTGGCTTGACGTTCACTTCCCGAACAAGTGGATCGGACGTTGTGGACCAATATCTTGGTCTGCACGGACACCCGACTTGCCCCCATTAGATTATTTTTTATTAGGACCTAAAGCAAAAAGTGTATTCAAATAATTTTGACGATAACATTGATTTACTTACGCAAAGAATTCAGGAAGCTGTTGCCACCATAAACGAAGAAATTATCTCGTCTGTGTACAAGGAATTTAGAAAAAGATTAGAAAAAATTGTATTGGAGGTTTACAAGTTGAATAGGATTTGCTTCGTTTTTTTTTTGTTAATTCCAGTTCTAATTTGTTTTTATATTTTTTAATTAGAAAAGCTACTTTTATTTGGTATAAAAAAATTAACCACGGTTTATCGCATTTTCGATTAATAGTTGTGGTCTTTTTAAACCTTGGCCACTTTTGAAAGAGTAATCTTCAAGTTAAAAGCAATCTGTTTTTTTAGTTTATGAGTTTCATCCAAAAAAATAAAATTTTATATTTTCGGATGGAGTTTTCTGAAATGTTAATACTGTCTTACAGATTTTAGCACACAATTTTGGACTTCGGCAGTGACGGCTCGTGACATTAAGAATAGGTGAACCATATTCATCCCAAATTTTCAAATTTTCAAGGTCAAACGGCTTTAAATGAATCTGGAAATTTTTAGTTGCATTTGCAATATTACCGAAAAACTGACGTTCGTGAGAAGGATTTTCATTTATAAAAAACAGAAATATTAGTTCGGCTTGTGGACTTCTGCGAACATTAACGCACACCGTACATCTATGTTCCAAAGAAGCTTTGTGGTTACGACAACCTCGCACGACGTTCCCAAAATTGTTAAATCCCTTCTTATTCCACACGCCCGACTTTACACCCACAATTAAACACGGCATACATAAAAATTTTTAAATGAACACTTCCATAAAACCACTTATACTCCGAATACCATTCATTCCGAAACATTCGAACGTACACGTTGTCTTTTGACTTCCCCTTTTCTCCATATCGAGAGAATAAGGCACAGGTCTCTCGCAATTTGGAAAATCCTTTTTGTCCTCAATTTTCCATCTGGAAAATGGCGTTTCCAATAAAATACATACTGGATCATACATATGAAACATTTCTACAATTATTATTATACAAAACAAATATTAACTAAGAACTGTTATAATCGTGCACTGGGCGACGCGTATCGTATAAACTATTAAAGGCAGGCGATGGGCGATGCTGCTTCAATTTCTGCGTCACTCGTTCCCCCACGCCGTAGTTTAATCCCGTGTTGGCCGCGTCGTCGCCATAACAACCGCCGTAAACAACGCTACGAAGAGAAGCAGAATACAGACTGATTTCAGTCTGCGTCACTTGCGTATACTATACGTTGTATGGTCCGAGGTTGATGTTCGCGCTCAACGAAGGCAATGTTTTTTTTGAAGGCGTTCACCGCGCAACTGTTCTGTTTATTTCTGCGTATTAAACAAACACAGTACATTTTCAGTATAGAATTATACCTAAATTATAAAATTTATATAAAATTAAAAGTAATTTTAAATTGCACAACCAAACGGAAATTTTAGGTGAAGCGGTGCGTCACGTGCATCACCTGATGAGCCGCCACTGGACTTAGGTATAAATGTCAGTAATATTTTTTTAATGGAAACTATAGTTGGCCATAGACTGGTTAAAAATAACGTGTTCTATACTTTCTAGGAAAGTATAGTTTGGAAAGCTTATCCCAAAATTAAAAAAGTTTCAGCAGTTGCTTTTTCCAAATTTAAAACCAAGAATGTAGTTGGTCATCACTAAAAACAAACGCAGTACTAACCAGAATGTGTTGTCATTATTATGTATGTATAACTATGAAGAAAATCAAATTCATATAGCCGGTAAGGTAAATAGAAATATTCATGTTTAATTGAAAGTAACACAAATACATTAAACTAATGGCCAATTTCATAATAAAGATAACGAATCTTTAAAGCTCAGTCATAACAATATGTCTGTATGATAATAATTAATAAACTAAAATCGACATTAGTCGATTACTATTCTATCATAATAAAATATAGATACAGAGTCGGAAAGTACCCATGGTTCATCGGCCGTTACGTGAGAGCAATAAAGTAAGTCATAGAAATCCGTGCGATAGAGAAAGATGGCTATAATGAAAGCGTCTAATAGTCACCGCCCATTTCGCCCTTCCACAAATAAGAAGTGGATCTTATTTGTGGAAGGGTGAAATGGGCGGTGACTATTAGACGCCTTCATTATAGCCATCTTTCTCTATCTCACGGATTTGTATAGCTTTCTTTCACCAAAAAATATATGTCAAACAATTACCGGCAGAACTCTGTACGATGATTTTTTCAAGTAGAATTTTTCTTTGAAAAAAAAGTGTTTCAGGCCGAAAAAAATGAATATCAGAAATTTCTTGATTTTTTTATCTAAAAAAATTTGACGTTATTTAGGACAGAGAAAGGTATAATTTCGCCAAGTTTCGTCAAAATTAAATTATTTTTGCGGAAATGAAAAATAAAAAACGAAAAATCAGAAAAAAAACTGTTTTTCGCATTTTTCTCGGAAATTTTGGGGTTATGTTAAAAAATGACTTCTACAAAAGTTGTAGATTTTTGCATGACCTACAACTTTTGTATTAGATACTTTTTTGTCTGACGTCAACTTTCGCCAGAAATCCCAATTATACAATTTTTCATAACTTTTCAATCCCCCCAAATCAACCCTCCGCCGCCCCTGCTCACGCATTTATTTTTTTTTCGTTTATTATAAGCCCCTTTACTATTTCCACTTATAAAAGTCCAGGTAACAATTTTCTTTTTTTTCCCCTCTAAATGAGTTATTTTGATCGGTCTATAAGTAGTAATTGTAAAGGCTCATAATTTAATTATTTGTAAATGTTTATATACATATTATTTTTGAAAAGCGTAACAATATGAATAAAAAAACGGAAAACACCAATTTTTTAATACATTTCTATTTACGTCACCGACGAATTGAAAATATGAATTTGTTCTTTTCGTAACAAGCTATACATGGTGTCCCAGTTTCAATCTATCAGATGCTGGAAGCGTCATGTCGTAGAACAATAGATAATACTTTGTCTTCTAAATTTATATCTTTTCATCAATTTGGAGAAGCATCAAGTATCCGAAAAATGTCATTTGCTAAATATCATTTGAAAAAGTAGAGGTATTTAATCTTATATTTGGTGTGCGTTATATTGGATCGACTTTCTATGAAGTACTGTAATATTACTTTTGCACAACCAGTGGCTGAGCTACTGGGGGCGTCATCATTTCATGCTACTAAATATTTCGTAAATTCGATCTATATTTTGTATCGTCAATTGTATTTCAAATAAAAAATATCTTCTCCATTTTGTACGAAAGAAAATAATGTTCAAGTTACTATTTTTTTTATCCTAAAATAGCCTTACTACACAGTTGAATAAATCGATAATAATTCTAAATATTTCGTTTCACAAAATTAAATGTAGGTATAGGAATAATTTTTTTACAAATACTAGTTTAAATACAATGCAATTATTAAATGTCCGGAAAATTGTAAAAATTTAACCATTTTACAACTTAGACAATTTAAAATTACTACGCCAATGTTTTTTTATTGTTAATTACATTATATTTAAAATGGTATTTGCAGTACCAGTCTCTCCACCACTGACTGTGCAAGAGTTTTCATATTACAGTATTTTATAGTAACTTGACCTAATAAAACGTAAACTATTTTTTTAGTTTAAATACCTCTACTATTTGAGAGGATATTTACAATAAATGAAATATTTTGGGAACCTTTAATACCTTATATTTCGAAGACAGTTTATACAAAACAGAAAATGTAACAGATTAAAACTGGGACACCAGAAGTGACACTGAAATGTTTAAGAGTCAATTGTTTGTCAAATACAGGGTCGCTGATACGTATGGAAGCGGTCGAGAAAAATCATAAGACACAAACATTTTAGGATTTTTCAACGAAGTAGTGGATATTTTTCATTAATTGCATCCCGATCGGGAATGTATTTCTAACTCAACCGTTTCAAAAACACGTTTCATATGACACGTATATATTAAGTAATTAGAAAAAGCAGAGGATTCTATTCCCTTGCATTTAAAAAAAGATTGACTTACATCTCCGAAGTGCAACGTGCATTAAGGCGGAAATACACATGCCTCTTGCTTGCACAATAGCATACAAGTAGCTTGCAGGAGATAGCTCCTGGTATGTGTATCTATTAAAAGACATGCCTGTAGAAGGCGCGCAAGTAAATTGCACATCATTTGATTTTTTGGCATGCAATGTGAGGCGGGGGGTTTCGGGGGAGTTCAAATGGCATGTTGGAACGTGTCTACTTGCTACCTACTGATATGCCAATAAGCCATAATACTAACGAGGCATTCCATTTTACTTGCAAATGTATCAGCAGTGTGCCATCCGCCGGCATATATGCCATTTCTTAGCATGCAAGTTACTTACCTATTTTACTGGTATGTGTATTTCCGCTTTTATTTCTATGAGATCACAATAGTTATTATTTACACCTTAAAGGAGGTAGGTAAGTATTATTTACCAGTCGAGTACGATTTTGCACCCGAGCGGAGCGAGAGCTGGCAATAGAGTCCGAGACTGGTAAATTATACTTAACTGCTGCGTGATATATAACATTTTATTTGCTCCCACAGTTCTTTATGGTTCATGAAATAAAGATTAGGTTTTATTTTTTTACATTTCTTAATCAATTCATTTTGACATTATTTGAAATCTTGCAAAGTGGCCTTGGTTGTTTGGATTTTGTCGTTTCTAAGGTGTTTATAAACAAAGCTACATAAAAGTTGCAATTTTGCTGGTTTTGAATTATTATTTCTAAATGAGTGATTTTTAAATAGAAAGTACAGCAAATGCTGCCTGCGAATTTTTATTGCCCGAGAAGTCGAAAGTGCGCTACGGAGAAGCATAGAGAAATTTTAAAGAATGGTGCCAGAACAAAAATACTGGTGTTTCTGAAATATCACTGCTAGGATATTTCACGGAGAAGTCAAGAACTTTAAAGTCACCGGCGAGTTTGTGGAGTGAATACTCAATGAATAAGTCAACTATTTTCACAGAGAACGTGGATATATCAAATACCCTAAGCTGAGAACATTTTTGAAACGTAAACCTAAAAAGTCAAACATTTTTACAAGAGAACGATTTTCTCGTGACGATCTTAGGCATTGCAGGAGCATGCCGTTCTGATGAGTTATGCAAACTTACTTTGGATAACGGCAATTTAAAAAATTTCGATGACATTATCGTAGTTACAATTCCAGATTATAAAAATGGTATGTCACGTACGTTTACAGTTACTTCTCGTCTGGGTTCTGTTTCTCACCTAGAAATTCTCAAGAAATATATCAAGATTAGATTGGAAATTAAAACTGAAATTACACGCTTTTATGCGCTATCAAGCAGATAGATGATACAACCAACCAGACGACAAGAATACCCTTTTTATGATTTCTAATAAGATTGCACAGTTTTTGAAACTAGAACATTTTGAAACATATACAGGTCTATCATTCCGAAGAACATCGGCAACGTTACTGGCTAATACAGGAGTTGATGTATTAGCAATTAAGAGACATGGGGGTTGGAAATCAGCCACAATTGTAGAAAGTTATGTTGCTGACAGTTTAAATAACAAAAATGAAATAGCCTACGGAATGTTTTAGTATCATCACTTCAACTCCAGGTTCTAGTAGTACGTCGCATCATGCTGTTTTATTGGATGGATAAGTCAGATAATGTTGAGCCTTCGGTGACTGAAATGGAGCCGTCAAATCGTTTTGACTAAAATGTGACAATTAGTAAACGCGAGGGGAATAATTATCCAGATTTTATAAATGTTATTAAATGTAATAACTATAAATATTCATTCATAATAACTAATAAAATGTAATGTTCATCAAATATTTCTATTTATTTGTTCATAAAATATGCATTTATACCTCGAAATCATTTTTCCCCTAGGGAGGTATGTTACCTCACTTACCTCCCGTTGTCTATAGCAACTTGCACTTCTACGGTAAAATCCACTTACCTCTTTAAAAACAATGTCTATTTACTATAGTGGGAGCGGATACAAATTTTTGTAGATGGAGGGTCAAAAAAGATAAAGGTATGGAATGTTATGTGTATTGTGATTAACCTCTATGTATATATTGACAGTTAATTAGTTAGGCTATTGACAATCTACTAGTATCTCAACCGGTATCCAAAATATTGGCCCTACATCGACGGCATTGGTCTTCGGACTGCCCTGGGTCCCGCAAGCCAGGACATCAAGATGAACCCGTTATCACCGTTATCAACGATGGAGCCGACACGGCGCGGTGCTGTTTACGTATTCTCGGGGCACACACAGATAGGTCGCGCCCGCCAGATTACAGAATCGCATCGGACAGGCCACTTTATCACTTTTCGCTTCCCGTCTCCGGTCGCCGGAACTTTAAATTAAAATTCCTCAACTTTTTAGACGTTATTGCAGTTTTCTAGCTCTTTTGGTGCGGAAAGTCGCTACTTCTCTATTCAGGACTTTAATTAAACACTGTAGAGGAACGGGCGAATTCGATACGAGAATTTGGTATTGGATCTTTTGGATCCGGGAAATCATTACGTTTATTTGGCCCCATTTGTTATTTGCTAAACAGCCAGGGAATTAAAATACAGCGTGTCCCTAAAGGTATACATAAGTTCGTGAAATATTCAAAAGGCAAATTTTGAGAAGAAAAAACCTAAAGCAAAAATTGAGATTTGGTTATGTTTACTTTTTGCTATTTTTTTGTAATGATTCGATACAATGTAGCCCCATGGATGAACCTGAAACTAGGGAAAACTTTTTTATGTTTTATTTTAGGAAACAAAACCATTCTTGTCAAAGTCTTCTTGTCTACATTAAAAATGTAGTTTTAAAAGGACCAACAGAGTGTCGTCCACAAATAAATGATAGAAATACAATAATTGTTTTTTTTATAACACACTACTTGAGAAACACTTCCAGTCAATTAATTTTGACATTATTCGAAATCTTGCAAAGTCACCTTGGTTGTTTGGATTTTGTCATTTCTAAGGTGTTTATAAACAAAGTTACATAAAAGTTGCAATTTTGCTGTTTTTGAATTATTATTTCTAAATGAGTGATTTTCAAATAGAAAGTGCAGCAAATGCTGCCTGCGAATGTTCATTGCCCGAGAAGTCGAAAGTGCGCTACGGACGAGCAAATAGAAATTTCAAAAAATGGCGCCAGAACAAAAATACTGGTGTTTCTGAAATGTCATTGCTAGCATATTTCATGGTGAAGTCAAGAACTTTAAAGTCACCGTCGAGTTTGTGGAGTGAATACCCAATGATTAAGTCAACTATTTTCATAGAGGAGAACCTTAATATATCAAATTACCCCAAGCTGACAGCATTTTTGAAAGTTAAGAAAGACGGCTATATACCTAAAAAGTCAAGCGTTTTTACAAGAGAAGAAGTCAACGATTTTCTCGTTCAGGCAGCCGATAACACATATTTACTAATGAAGGTAGTGACGGTCTTAGACATTGCAGGAGCATGCCGTTCTGAGGATTTATGCAAACTTACTTTGGACAACGTCAATTTCAAAAATTTCGATGACATTATTGTAGTTAAAATTTCAGATTCTAAAAATGGTGTGTCACGTACGTTTACATTTACTTCTCGTCTGGGTTCTGTTTCTCACCTAGAAATTCTCAAGAAATAGGTATATCAAGATTATATTGGAAATTAAAACTGAAATTTCACGCTTTTTTATGCGCTATCAAGCAGATAGATGTCACTACCAACCAGTCGACAAGAATACCCTTTTTATGATTTCTAATAAGATTGCACAGTTTTTGAAACTAGAACATTCTGAAACATATACAGGCCCATCATTCCGAAGAACATCGGCAACGTTACTGTCTAATATAAGAGTTGATGTATTAGCAATCAAGAGACATGGTGGGTGGAAATCAGCCACAATTGCAGAACGCCAATTGAAATAACAAAAAATGAAATAGCCAACAGGATTCTTTACAATGACACTTCAACTCCAGGTTTTAGTAGTACGTCGCATCGTACTGTTTTAATGGATCAGTCAGATAATATTGAGCCTCCGGTGACTGAAATGAAGCGGTCAAATTATTTTGAGAAAAATGTGACAATTAGTAAACGCGAGGGGAATAATTATCCAGATTTTATAAATGTTACTAAATGTAATAACTGTACAATTTAGACCAGGGTCGATAATTTTTGAAACCAAAAAAAATTATAGTAGGATGAAACCCATTGGAAAAGAAAGAGAATATAACAGAAATGAAAGGAAAAATAATTTACGGGCGATCTGAAGGGGTAGGGGGTGAGTTTTTAAGGGTAAAAAACGGTTTCCCTTGATTTCNATTCTTAATAATTAATAAAATGTAATGTTCGTCAAATATTTCTATTTATTTGTACACAAAATATGCATTTATAACCCGAAATCGTTTTTTTCGCTAGGGAGGTAAGTTACCTCACTTACCTCTCGTTGTCCATAGCAACTTCCACTTCTATACGGCAAAATCCACTTACCTTCTTAAACACAATGTATTAATAGAGTATATTTACTATAGTAGGAGCAGATAAAAGAAATTACTGTATCGAAGGATTTAAAATACGTATTATAATATCTATTTACGAGGTTTATACATATATAAACGCTGGGGTTTTCAAGATTTTAATCTTATTACAAGTTATATTAAACCTACATATACAAGACTGTATTCAAACAAGGATTATTTAGGACAAACGGAACTAATTTAATGCAAACTAATGTTTCTCTAAGTATAGATAGATACATTTGACGCGTTTTTACTCATTTTTGATGTATTCTTTGAAAATAGATAATGATTTATGGAAAAAGTTTTTTGGTTTCCTTGAAGATATTTAAAAATTTCTTTATAACAAATTTCTAATTGCAAGTTACGTGATAGGAAACGTACCCATTAAAGGCAAGGTATTTAACGGCGTCGTATTCAACCGCAAGTTTTGGTAATAATTACTAAGAATATTTCTTATACATATATTAATCGCGTATTCAAATGACCTTGTTTGAAACTCGTTTTCTATCTAAATATTGTATTTCCATGTGTGCATGCATAAGCAAGGCTTTGTGTTGAGGAACATAAAATATATAGAATCGCAGGCGGCTGTTTCTGTTTTAGGATATTCCCAACAATGAGTAATGCGGATGAAAAAAAGCCACGTTAATAATAAATATGGCATGCATGCCTGCGTATAAATATTCATAATTTTTCACACGTACTGTGTATCCAATTGAAAATGTTTTTACCCTGCAGCACAATAAATTATGTGCACTTTTAGACGTACCTAGTAAATAGCAATATGGAAGTGAGCATATAGAAAAAGCGAAAGAATAGGCAAACAATTTAAACAAGGTGAACCAAATTTGATTGTTATCAGTGTTCTCGAAAATTATCGGAGACACAGAAAAGTTCACACGGTAGTGCAGAATTTAATACCTACTTATCAATGTTCCAGAAAGGAAACTATTGAATTCCTATGCATTTGAATTTTATTCAGAGAAAAAAAATAAAACTTGAGTTTTTCTGATGTGATCTTATATACTTTTTTCAGTGTCCTAGTTAATTTACTTTTTAAACAGTTTTCGAGAAAATAACTTTTTCTTACGACACTATTTTCGATTTTATTTAAAAAATGTCAAATAAATTGTATGATCTTTAAAGGTAAGTTCAATAATTTTGAGTCAGACTGTAAATAAGGAATTTATGGCAGGTTTATAAAAAGACAGAGCGAATTCTACTTTTTTCTAAATATAAACTAAATGAACAAATATTCAGTTGATTTCACAGCGTAACATTGATGAAGTTTAAATTCTGAAATACTTTGCCCATTTCAACTTTTCTGTATCTATCATAGTTTTCGAGATCCTATAGTGAGAATCAAATTTGGTTGTCTGTATAAGTTAAGACTGGAAATAAAATAGACACATGACGTGACAGCTGCCAACTTACTTAAATGATAAAACACCATTTAATATTTTCTTTATATTATTTTTTTTCTAGAATAGTTTGTGTTAAGCCGGTTCCAGACGATGCGGTCACACCTCAAATATTCATCAAACATAGATATGCCAAATAGATTATTTGACCAAAATCTATAGCGCCAAGTTATATCATAACCGTTAAATTTGTATACTGGCAATATTTTTACGAATATAGAGAATAATACATATGGAACTTGCTTGAAATGTTATAGTGATGTTTGTATTAGGGCAGATTTGTTTTCTGTGACGAGTCCGATTTGCCGTCCATATATTAACTAAATAATCGTGCATTCCCTGTATTATATTTTATAATATGTGTAAAGCCAGCTCCAGATGATGTGGTCACTTGCCCAATATTTGCCAAATATAAACAAATACATTATGGTATAGACAATATGAATATGCTTGTAGATTTGCTGTTGTATATATTTGTTATCTGCCATATTTGTCAAATATGGCAGATAACGCGTTCAACCTGGCATAATTCCTTTTTTGTTATATCCTTGTATACCTACTGATAAAAATTGTGGAGATCCTTTTTACATATTTGTAATGGTTTTTATACACAAAAAATGTTAATAAATTGAACATGTTTGATACATTGTGTAAAATTACACGTTTGCATGTATATTTTCTTTTTGTGATATATTCAGACCCTTTACGTTGTACCTACTTTTACATTTTAAAATGTATTATTCTTAATCCTTAATGTGTCTTTACTATATTTGATGAAAATATACTAATAAAAAGTGTGAATTTACATGACCTGATTTGTCTCGACCAAACAGATTAATCATGTAATCACACTATTACCGCGCGTATGTAGAGAACTGTGCTAGTTGTTCAGTAGGCATGTTTAGATTCATTTGTGGCATAATAATATAGCTCAGTGTTTTAACTACCTAAAGGTATAAATCCGTAACACTTATTTTCAATAAGTATTCCTTTTTTGTTCAAAAAAGTCCAATATTTCATATTTTGTTACTAAAAGCTTTATACGGGGGTTGGCAAAAAAATTACTACATATTCAATGCATAACGTTGCCTGCAGAGGGCGCCTCGTACTCGACACTCAAAAATCATTGTTATATTATTTTTTCCATTATTAAAAAACCTCAAAATTTGAAACATTTCTGACTAAAATTAAGTAAGTATAAAAATTATCAAGGAAAAACCATTTTTTATTTTTCACTTTGACACCCAGTATCTTTTTTATTATGCGACTTGGGATATAGGTATATTGGCTTAAATCGACATATTTTCACCCAAGGAATCTCTGATATCATTTGTGCCCCTCCATTTAAATACACCCTGTATATTAAAGTTATTGAGGGGTATCAATAATAATAATATTGAACTTTACCTCTAACCTTTGCACACAGACATCCAAATTGTAGCTAACTAGTTTAGACCTAGTTTCCTTATTGTTTTACTTCACTACATTTTATTTTCAGTTTAATGTTCTCAAGAAGCCGTCATTGCTCTCGAAATGGTTCAAAGATTCCACCTGAAAATGCGCCTGGGCGCGAGAACGAGAACTTTTGTTAATTTTTTCAACGAGTTTTAAATATATTGTCTCGAAATTTGAAAAACGGTTTGGAGGGATAAATGTGCATTTTTTGGGGTGATCCGAATATTAATATTTCTACTTGCACCAGTGGCGTTCGTGCGAGAATACCACAACCTTCTTTTAAAAAAAAGTCGTATGCCATTGACTTTCCCCGTTTTGATATTTTTTTAGAAATCCGCCATCAATTCTAAATGAAATTGGTCTCTTTAAGGTCTTTTTGAGGAAAAAATAAAACATATTTTAATGCAAGTTGTGTATTTTTAATTTCTATTGATACATTATCTAGTAGGCTGCTGTCAATATTTCTAAATAAAATACAACCATCAAATTTCGAGTCAATATCTTTAAAATTCTTTGACATAATTAATAAAAATAAATAAAAAGTTAAAATTTAAACACTCTGTATCTCGGAAATGAAGCATATTTGGACGTCCGTCTATATGAACTTTTTTCATAAAATAACTTCGGCAACCACCCCCCTAAAATATTTCGCACTTATTTACAGACGCCCTGTAGATAAAAACCGCAGTAAAGCTTTTCTCAGAAAATACTTTTTCCAACATCTGAAGTGTGACCGACCTAACCGCAACCATTATTTTTTTTTAATAAAATTGCCAATGCCAACTATGAATAATTTTGATAAGTTTCTATATCTTCTTTTTAGTTGAAAATGTTGAAAAAGAACACTGAAACTGTTTTTGTTAGTCTGCAAGAACAAAACGCTGCTTTATATTTTTGTTTGTTGCAAAAAATTTCGTTAAGCAGATAATTAATTTTTGCAATAAATGAGGTATCGCAAGCTCCTACTTCTCACTTAAAAATTTAGGGGTTGCAAATGCCACTCGAAGAGGGTTGAATTTGGGGATGAAATTTTTATGTTGCAATATATCATTTCAGAATCCACAATCGACGTGTCTCGATATTTTTTATAAATGTGCACAATAATTGAGATACTGATTACTGAATTTATTCCATTTGGCTGTTCCACACTGTATATCATTTACTGCGTTAATAAATCTTTTTAAATTTATATTTTCCCGTCACTTAAATCCATTATAACCTGCCTTGGAAAAATAAAAGTAAGTAAAAAAGATATTCTTTTTAAAAACGAAAGTATATTGTTATGATTATGAACCAAAGTAACAAATTTTTTGAAATATATTTCTTATCAATTTTCAATTTATTTTTTACTCCTTTATTTAAAAACGCAGACATGAAATTAGATACATTTGAGTTGAACATTTTTTAAATGATACAAAGATGATTAAACCGGAAGGGGCATGGCATTTTGTTTATTGCCATTTAATAGTGTTTATTACTTGAACATCGCGATTACGCGAAATTGTCCCCACTGTTATCTTGAAATAAGAAGACAAAATGCGGGAATAAGATTTGTAGGGCACTTTTTTAATTTGTTAATGCTTATGTTATAAAAACAATTAAACATTGTGTTAAATACTCCATATACTTCCCTAGTTCTATTCGAAACAAAATTGCTACAAAATTGCTACAAAACTGTTGCACAAAGTTGCAAATATGTGACAAGCGATTGATTTATGTAAAGTCGCAGAACAAAATTTAGTTAAACAGCGATCTGACTTAATTGACCCGTTTTTTGAGGTTAGAAAAAGAACCATCAATTCTGAACGCGGATTCACGTTCGGCGAGGTCTTAACCATATTAATGAAAATTTGATTATAGAAAAAAAATTTTTGTATTTTTCCTAGCACTTTTTCGTGAATTTTTTGCTATTTTTGACCTGTTTTTTGAGTTTGAGTTAGGAAATTTCTGTGAAGTGATTGCTTAATTCTGACACTAATCCAATAAAGTAGTGCTCGGCTTATAGCGGCCGCAAAAAAAATTCAAACAGAATGATTTTTTCAGGGTTGCTTAGGGACTGCCTTCTGAGTCTGAGTCTGTACCAAAAGAAGGAACTGCGCTATGGGGGTGGTTTCTTAAACATTTTTTTAGAACAAAATTCCCTTCATAAAAGTAGAGTTGTAGAGGATCAAATTCTGAACAACTTTTTCTTATAATTTTTTTTTTGTATGTATAATAACGAGTTACTGTGCATTATGTGGCAAAAATTGGGCACACCTATACGAGTTTAACCCATACTTGTGCATCCATACACCCTAGTAATACTCATGGTATCCTCTCAATTATTATTATGAGCTGGTCAGGTCAATCCATTTCAAGTGGCCTAGGGCTTCCGACTCGTCCATCTTCATCTGGAAAGTTCTGTAAAATTTTAGCTCCATATATTAAATATTTGAAGCAGCATATCCTTTTGACAGGAGTTTCTACTGATTGCGATGCGTCAGCCACTGCAGTAATATGACAGTGATGGCTGCCATATTTGAAAAAATATTTCACGACAAACTTGTCAAATATTATAAAACCAAATATTACTCATATTTGAGGTCAAATATCTCAAAAGGGTATTCTGTAATTTTGTCCATTTTTATATCATTAATAAGGGCTGATTTTTTCTCTACTAGAATCATCTTGTTTTGCTTTGGTGTCTCGATGTTCAAGGCAAGAAAAATGTCTCTCTAAATAAATTCATTAATATAAATCATACGCAGGTCCATAGTGGCTATGCCACTACCTGTTCTCTTAAGAATTGCAATTATAATCATATTAAGGATCATAAGCTTGTCAATTATTTTACGAATTGGTAACTCCATCCCCTAAGGGTCAGGCCCGATAGCTGTGCATGGCCAGCCACCGGTGTGGGTATTTTCCCAAAGACCCCAAGTCTAATATTGAATGAGTGTATTACCAAGATTCTGTTCTAAAGCCTGATTGTGAGTGTCTTTCCATTAAACGGGTTTCTTGCCAAGTTCCCAAGCCTGAGTGTGAATAAGCCATAGGCAGTCTTTTTATTACAAGTTTAGCCTGATTGTGAGTATCTTTCGAAGGATCCCAATCCTAATATTAAGTGGATTTCTTGCCAAGGTTCTCTAGCCTGAGGGTGGGTATCTTCATTGGTTCCCAAGCCGAAGCCATCTTGCTTCAGGATAACTGTATTGTCGTCCCACTGCTGTTGCAGTTGGAGCTGATAAATTTTATGCATCCTCATTGTGTTGCTTCTTTCTTCCACTGGCCGCTGAGAAGTGATAGTTGTTGGATTCCTGAACAGCAAATCATTTGCATTTTTCCAGCAACAACTGCAACAGCAGTGAGGTTACAGTTACAGTTTCTTGAGGCATTTATTTTTTCTTTGAGATTAAATTGTGGATTATTGTTGTTTGAAAATTTATACTAATTTTTCTTGCTTACCTGAAAAAGTTGATCTAGTATGTCGAATTTCAATATCATACCTAATCTAATCGGTCGATAGCCGCACGGTTTAAGGCGTCAGTACTTAAATCGATGTGTGCTATCTGCCCGAGTTTCGAATCCCGCGGCCGGTACACCGTAGATTCGCTATGCTTGTACGGAGGATTGGCACCCTCTGTGCAGGTATGGTAGGGTGGAAGAATGTTGGCTTGGGTCAATGTGAGAGATTGACACCGGTTGGCATTTGACCACCCCCCTAATTAATGAGGTTTTCCAGGTTTCCCTCATTCCTGCACTGAATGGTGGTTAGGGCCTACCAACATAAGTCGTTCCTGGGCGC
>NW_019416640.1:279235-324973 GCF_000390285.2 Anoplophora glabripennis | reverse complement strand
TATTATTATTATTAATAATAATTATGGATGAACCATGAGATCGTGTGAAACTTTTTAGACTAGTAGCTGACGCAGTGCAATTAGTAGAACCTCCAGTTAAAAGAACATGCTGTTCCAAAACTTAAATATCTGGAGCTGAAACTTTACAGAACTTCCTTCCAAATATGTATACACATCTACACCAATTTTCAGCAGAATTGGGGGGGCCATTTTCTAAATTAGGCCACTTGACATGGAATAACCCAATTACATTAACAAATGGAGCAATATTTGACTAATATTTACATCTACGCATGTGCTGGCTTGTCACAATCATTTACGAGTTAGCTCAATAAAGGAAGATATTTCTATGAAGAGTTAGTTAATTCCTTTCAATTTTTCAAAGTAATTCCCTAATATGTTGTTTCAAGTACAAAATGTAAAAATCAATTTCTTGATCTTGCTGAAGATGTAAATACATGTAATTATACGACACTAGTAATTGTTTATGAATTTAAAATAAAGGATTAAATTTATTACGCCTTTTGCGTTTGTATAGTTCCGCTAACCAATAATTCTAATAATAGTGATAACTAAACGTATAATGGTAAAGGAACTTTTAATATTTTGTGGTAGAAACACGGATCATTTTGTTTTGATGTCACACCCTCTATCAGAGGTTTTTCTTGCTAAACGCTTACTCAGAGACAACCACAAGTCATTGCTTAATAATAACATCGTCTTATCAGTGCAATTTCGTAACTTAGACAATGAGTAGATAGCGAGCATAAACAATAACCAGATAATCCCATAACAATAAGTGGAAACATTTTTTATGCATATTTATATAATATTTTTTACACAGGAGACATTTCTACCTTTGAAATATGTGCAAATTTTAACAAATAACGTCTGTTCTATATAAAACAATATAGCGGGTGGCCATGAAGAAAGTCTTTTCTATCAAATGAGATATTCAGTTATGAATTTTTTAAATTTTTTCACCCAAATAGTGGATTTTCTGAGAAATATCGAGGTCATGGCTAAATTTTACAAATGGCATCATATTCAGCGTCTGACAATACTACGAAAATGTATTTGGGCACAATTTAGGAGAAAATCAGTTTTAATCCATATTTGTGCTAGTTTCCACATAAATAATGGATTTTCTGAGAAATATCGAGGTAAATTTTACTAAAGGTATAAAAATGCTACGAAAATGATATATTTGGACAAAATTTAGGCAAAAATCGATTTTGACTCATATTTGAACCAGTTTCACCTAAAAATTTCACATTTCTCCGAAATTCATCTGGAAATCATGAATTTTGACTACAGAATCGTATTCAGCGCATCGAACTCCTTCGGAAATGATATGTAGCTCTCTTGAGTTTGGACTTTTTTTTATGTGGCTCTGTATAGACCAGGCAAGTTAGACAATAAATCAGCAATTTTTTTCTGATGAACCGATCGAGTTGCGGTTTTCGACATTGTCTTCGGAAAAATATCAGGAAAAAAGTCTATATGTATATTACACTTTGGGGCTGGATCGAAACTGCATTGCGGGTGCATAAAGTGCATCTTGGAGTGCATCAATTTTTCCGAATTTTCTAAAAATGGTAAGAATTGACTAAAAGTTTTCGGGGTCGAAGGTTCCGAATCTGACCCTGAAAAATATGCCCGAAGGCCCTGGGGCTCTCCAGTGGGGGCAAGGGGGGGGGGGGCTTCTGTAAAACATCGAATAGCTGAGTAATTGCCTTCCAAATTTCCACTCGGGGTTTTTGGGGTTGGGAATTCCGATTCTGACACTAAAAAGTATGCACGACGCCCGTGGGGTGGGCTTTCTGGAAAACATCGAAAGGCAAATTTTTTAAATAAAACTGCTCCATCCGCTGACCAACCATGATCTTGTAGGCTTATCTTTACATTGTAACACACGCAAATTTACAGAGATTAGACAAGAAGGGTAAGAAAAACTAACAGGAAATTAATGAGTCGAAAAGAATCCACTTTATTCTGAGAACCAATTTTCTTTTTATTTGCAAGGCAATTAGTGAGACAACTACTATCATATGTTTATCTAACACTTTCACTATCAATCACAATTTTCATCATCAGTGTCTCCATCACTATCATCTATATTACATTTTCAACTATTTCAGGATTGGAACAGTTGTGCATGTAATTCCATGCTTCCTGCACCCACAAGATCTGCATTGTCGATAATCGGATTTTGTCGGGAATTGTTATGCATTATCCGCAGTCGCACGGGCCCAAGAGATTCTTTTGAAAATCCATGATCCATGAAATATTCTTCGGTTTTAAGGAATATTTCTTTGATTTAACGAAATGTATCTCTTGGGAACGGATTGTCCAGGATTTCTCCAATTCTACGACAATTTTTCTCAGTGTTAGATAAGCTAAGATTAATGGATATTTTCCAGTGTCAGATTCGGAATCCCCGACCCCGAAAACCCCCTAGTAGAAATTTCGAAGGCAATTACTCAGCTATTCGTTGTTTTACAGAAGGCTCCCCCTTCTGTACGACGCTTCGGGCTGGAGCGTCGGACATATGTTTCAATGTCAGAATCGAAATCCCCAAAAACCCCCGGGTGGGGATTTAGAAGGCAATTACTCAGCTATTCGATGTTTTACAGAAAACCCCCCGCTTGCCCCCTTGGGGGGCCCCAGGACCGTTGGGTATATTTTTCAGGGTCAAAAACCCGTGCACACAAATTTCTGAGTAACTTTTAGTCAATTTTTACCATTTTTAGAAAATTTGGAAAAATTGATGCACTCCAAGATGCACTTTATGCACCCGCGATGCAGTTTCGATCCAGCCCCAAAGTGTAATATATAGACTTTTTTCCTGATATTTTTCCGAAGACAATGCCGAAAACCGCAACTCGATCGGTTCATCAGAAAAAAATTGCCGTATTCTGGTTGATTTTGGTCTAACTTGCCTGGACTAGTAATTGGATATGTGAAGTGTTGTTACTTATTTTTTATTTTTAAAGTTGCTTCAGATGAAAAAAGTGAATAAGTAACATTCAAAACGTATTTGCGTACACAAAATTAAGTATTAGATACATACCTATCTTTTACTTAAATATAAAAATATTTAAAATAAACAAATGTCCAAAACAAATACCAAGCGCAGAAAAACACGTATGTGATACAAGGAGATCAGTGATATGCAAGTTGCTTTGTTCTTGCACCTAGTCTATAAACACGGGATAAGTGATTTTACATATCTTACACATATGTAGTTCGGTTTGTATTAAGCCTACAGATTCCATATTTGCATCTGACAGAGCACATGTTTAAACCTATATCTACCTAAGTACAGAAACCTCATTAAAAAAAATTAACTTATTTCATTCTTACAACAGATGTTTTAATTGAGTGATACAGTGACATGTATGGCTTTTTGTCTGCATGCTTTTTCAGTGTAAAATTTTTAGTTAAGCAAGAATAGTTTAATAAAAATAACCAGTAACAACCACAGACAAAATAGACTGGACTGTAGACGCAAGCCGGCGAAGTCAACCGTCAGCCTAACTTCAGCCCAGCCAGCCTCGCACTCTCAGTCACTTTTAGACATTCGCTGTGGTAACATTGTTGCTTTTTATTAAGTATGTTGTTTTTATTTGTACAATCATGCAGGTGTATCGTTGTATTTTTATTTATATAAATATTGATCATATAATTTCAATAATGAACATACATTAATGTTAAATTACAGATGATTAGTTACCTACTGAATAAAATTGTATTACCCATTTTCTTGTTTTCATTCTCAGGTTTCCTAAAGAGAGTGGGAATTAAACTGGACTGGGTCATACCCATTAAGAAAAAAGATTGGGTGCCCTCAAAATCGTCTGTAATATGTTCTTTACATTTTCAAGAGAAGTTTATTATTATTAATAAAAACGGCCTTAGAAATTTATCTAAAAATGCTGTGCCAACTTTAAACTTACCAAGAGTGGTAAGTAAACTGTCTTTTAAAAAAGAAAAATTACAATTTAAGTAATAGAAATAATTATATTTTTTAGAAATAAAATTGTGTATCATGTATTAAAAAACTTTTTGAATGTGAACATATTAAAAAATATGCATAAGAACTTGTATGTGAAACGTATATCGATGCGAGAATAAATCATGTAGTTAAAATATTTAATTCAGTGCTAGCTAAATAGCATATCGCGCCAGTCGAGTGGTGTAACGTCACAAATGCTCTACTAACGGCTGTTTCAAATAGGTACTTTACGAATTAGACATTATATATCACCATTAATATCAACACTATCAAGCTGATTTTTTCCATATATCTAGGGGATTAAATATTTACGGAAAATGAAAAGACAAGTTACAAGTAAATTAAATATTATTGAATGAGCCAATTAAGCAATCACGCAGGTTCTTCTTAATGAACTAAAATCATTTTCTAAAAAGTTTAAATACCTAGTGTTGGTCACTCAGTCGGTTTCGCGACATCTCCTATTATAAAAATGCTCACAGTGCCAGTCGAAACATTAATAGACAAGCGATGTTGGAAAAAACATGCTAATCGTCCAGTAACTAAAAATATTCTGTATCTGAATGTTAAGACGTGGTACGCCTAAAAGGACATTATTGTACCATGCTCTGTGCGAGGCTCTGGTGCAAGGTCTGGTCTGGTGTTCCTTTATGGCCATACAAGCTTACCTGTATCTTGCAATCAATGCAATATATCGACTTTTGGAAAAGTAATTTAAACTTGACTAAAAAAATTATCTGCGATGCCCTGAATTTCAAAAATAAATAACGATAGACCCATGGTCCGTGGGGAAAAATTGTCTTGTTTTTTATATTCTATAGCCATATTTCTAAACTAGGTACTCTACTAATTTCCACAGACTGTCCTAACAAATCGTATTATCGGAATCATATAACCAATTTGTTTCATAGTTACTAGTATAATATTTCTGTGCAAATTCTCTCAAGTTACGATATCATATTTTCGTATTTTGTACCTCTTTTTGGAACAAAATAATTCAAAAACAAAATTATAAAACATGTCTATCCTATTGTCCTCTATAATTAGATGATATCAGGTTAATGATATTGCAAATAGGTCATGAAGGTAATATGGGTAAAAAAATTAAAATAGATAGCGCTTCGACACGTTATTTGACATATTATTCTAATATAAATAAGTCAAACAACTATCTAGATAATATTTATTCTTACAAACATAAATAAAATAACTTCAAAAGTAGAACAAAGCAACTGGCAATTATTGTATAATAAATTATTCATAACAGCTATGCTAAATCAAAGGGAGAATTGTAGATTCTAACAGATTACAAGTTTTGAAATGTTAATCAGATCTATAACGATTACTTAGAAAAGTTCTAGGAGAAACTGCTAACCGTTGTTAAATATATGTACCAAGACATCAAAATATGTACATTAAATTGTTACAATTATCCAATTTATGTATGCATTTATTTAAAATAGATACAGTTCTTGCCGACATTTGATTTATAAGTGAAATATATTTTTGACAACAAAAAATAACCCATTTTTTATTACAATTTGGAACTTCAAAATTCAATTGGTATGAACTAAATACTTAGTTTCCTGAGGAAACATTAGAAATACATTTTTTTCTTTCAATACGTATACGTTCTAACTTTTTACCCTAATTTTAAAAACAGAACCACTTTCCTTCGTATATTTTAGTCAGTACAGAAAAGTGGAATGTAACAGAATATAAATTCTCTCTGTAGATTCGCGATATTCATCTGACAGAATAAATATAATTATGTATAGCGAATATAAATTTGTGAATTGAAATTAAACAATGTATAATTTGATTCGATCGATGCCAGCTTTAAAATTATATTTATTCATTTTCGAAATTTAATCATGCAGCAATAATAACAATAATATTTTGATAAAGAATAATATTTGGGGCATATTAAAAGAATATTATATATGGTTGAAAACTTATTTAGGATATTTTAAGGCCAAGCCTTAAATACAGTGGTAACAAAGTTTTGGATTGAATTTCAGTTTTTCGTTGATTTTATATAAAATAGAAATAGTTCACTGGTCTGAAATCCATTCCATTTGAAATTTGAAGTTGCTTTTTGAGCAATAATTTAATATTCCAATTTTTATTCAAAATTTTTCATTTTTAAGACATTTTTCAATATAAAATGAATAAATTACATATAAAAAATATATTTAAAATAAGCAAATGATTTTTCTTTAGTAGATGCTTTTTGTCATAACTTTTACCTTTAAAGCAAGGGTCGCTAAGTGTCCCTCACCAATTTTGCTGAAAGTTTGATATGTTGTAGAGGATCAAAAAACAAGAGATTTTTGTCTGCGGAAAGAAGCTCTAAGGGCGTGGAAACCACCCTCAAAGTCTATCCTTAAAATGAGTTTTTTTAGAATATCTCTAATACCTTTTGATACCTTCCGAAAAAGTCTAAAATTCTAACGACAGAGGAAATTGATAGATTTGAACAAGAAGCACCTGATAACAGATTTCTGCTAGAAAATGTAATTCAAATTAATATAAATTGTTCGATTTAACTAATTTAGGTCAACTTTGCAGGTCATTTTAATAATTGGTGTTTGTGGAGCTACTAAAGATAACGATCGATGATATAGAGAACAAAGATTATTCAATTATTATTACAAGAATTTCCGATTCAAAAACTTATACTTCGAGATGTTCTGTGATTTCAATTCCAGACCAAATGAAGATATACCGCAAATACTGCGCTTTACGTCCGGCCGCAATTATTACAAGTCGAAGATTTTTTGTGTCAGGGAAAAATGTCTTAACCAAGTGGTTGGCGTCAACAAAATAAGGAATGTGCCAAAAGAAATAGCAGCTTATCTTAATTTGTTTCATCCGGAAACTTATACAAGGCACAGCTTTAGACGTTCTTTCGCCATTCTGTTAGCCGAAGCAGGGACCGATATTACCACCATTAAACGACATGGACGACATGGAGAAGATTCTATACAAAACAAAATTTCAATCGCAAATAAATTGTTACCATCTTCAGCAGAGCCTACGAAATTCGCCAATAATACAACGTGCGCAATAAACTTAAACGATTACAGCAGCAGCTTCATTGAACACCCAGAACTAAAAGCTACGATAACTGACAGCACTGGATCTGGCATACATTTAACTCACTGCAGTATCGGCACTTTCAATTTACATGTAGTGCAAAATAAATTATAATCGTCCTGTTTATAATAGTTATCTACTGTTTTGTATTGAAATGTTATACATGTTACTTAAAATGTATATAATTAATAAAATCATAAGTAAGTTTCGAAAAACAAATTATTTTGACATTTGTTTTATGAACTAGAACTAAAAAGATTTTGGCGTTCTAGAACGAAAACTTTGTCAACTGAAAATTTAACGAAAATATCGACTTTTGATGACAGTATTCGAAAAAATATTTTTGTTTAATGCGCGCTTGATTTGCGCACTGCTTAACCTAAAAGCGGACAATTAGTGACTATTTTGTGACTGGCGGGTAAGAAAGTGAATTAATTAATTAAAAAGTCAATTTTTTTAAACCGTTAAATTTTAAGGGCAGTTTACACCCTTAAAGTAAATATTTTGAAAAATACCGAAAAATGTCAAACTAAAAATTCAATTTAATAAAGGACAAAAGTAATTTGGTGATTATTTGAGTTTTTTAACATTTTCACAGGTCAGATCGTACTAATAAAAGCATATTTACCCCTATAAAAAATAAGGGATGCAAGCCCCAGGGATCAAAATACTGTGCATAATATCGAATTTCAATGCAAAATAATTTCCAATTGGTTTCATAAAAAATTACCAAATCGTACTAGAGATATTATCTAAAAACTGATCTTGGGTATAAACTTTGAGGCTGACTTTAGTTAGAACGTTTTTCCGCAGATAGAAAAAATACGTTCTTGTTTTTTGATCCTCTCTCTTGATCAAAGTTTCAGCGAAAATGGTAAGGGATACTTGGGGAGCCTTCCTAGCCCAAATTTGATTCTTATATTTTTGTTATTTCTATAAAATGCTGCCCGAATACTGTAAATTTAAATATGTACGTCTTTTGCATAAAATATTTCTATTTCTATACCTAGGTTGATACTACTTTTTTTAAGGGCAACTTTTCTATTACTATCTGTTTCAGCTTTCAATGTTCGGATACCTTATCTCGATTTTGGCTAATTAAATTAATTTTATCGACGTTAAAGTAGCAGTGACATGTAATAGATATATTGTTACTGTAAAGGTGTATCTCCATTTAAGGCGTAAATAAATATATTTTTATAAACATATTTTTTTAATAAACGACTTTTTATGGCTAGATGAATTAATTAACTGCTTGCACACATATACTAGTTATTTCAAAACAATTAAATAAAATGTTCAGGACGGCGTGAAATATCTGTTATTAAGCTACCTAAATGTGCATGTACATATACCACTTTAATTCATACTCGAAATAATTGTTCATTTAATTTTTCTAATTTTTTTGAGAGTTGTTGATTTTCTGTGGACAGTTTAAAAAAAGTGAAATTAATTCAAATTACATATTAGTCATTTCCTCCATTTTCTTATACTTTTCAATAATGAAAATGTTTGTTTTGCAAATTTTGGGAACTTATTCTGATATATGTTCCATTGTTCATGTAGTTGTTGCATTACATGTATATAAATTAATAACTATTGTTTCCATTCAGTATGTGTTTTTTATAAATATAAAAATTAAACCTAAAACTAGTTGAATGAAGGTATTTCTGAAGCGATAAGTGATTTTCTAAATTATTGTATGTAGTAGATCTACATATAATAATTATACAAATATAAAAGGTTGTATCTCATGTAAGAAAATATGCTATTTACTAAATCTAATAAGTAAAAAAGTTTAAGATTTTTAGGCACAAAGATGCAGATTAAGGTTAATAGAGGCACGAATCTATTAGACTTACTGATAGGTTTGCTGACAAGACGTTGTGATCTAAAAGGACATCAGCATAGAACGGATTACCTGCCGTGGACCTATGAAGCAGATTTTACAATAGAGAAGCAGAAGACAGTTTACCGTATCCTGTGTGAACGTGAAGCATTACAGGAAGAAAGATGTGGCAGATGTGGTACTCAATCTATGTTGAGGCAGTGAAGATTGGCGTAGTGAACCGATACGTTGGAGTGGTTGCTGAGATGAAAGAAAGAAGCCTTTCCACGAGTCACAAGAGCGCAGTATTTCCGGAAGATCTGTTATACGGCACCCATAAAATGGATCATAATCAACCTGAGGAGAGGCTGACAGAACGGGATGGCCGAATGTAACATAATAATCCAGATCCAAGTACGTTTTTGTGCTGATACGTCCAAATATGGCGTAATGTTAATAAAAACCAGAAAAGCACACGCTAGTCTTAGCGCAGATCTTGACCTGTTCACTATGTGTGTATGAAGTGTGTATTGTTATTGCCTTGTATTTTGTTAACTAATTAAAGCTCGCATCATTTTAATGTTGTGCGTAACACTTAGAATTAACAAAAAAATAGTAGATAATCATAAATCTTGGAAGAATTAATTAATTACATCTTACCCATTGTAGTTTTAAACGATAGGATAAAAATATGTAAATGTTTGTTGTTTATCGACAGATCAACGGTGATCGTTTTCTTAAAACTGATATACTGTGAAACCTATTCGTTTTAATGATGATAAGTTCGATGAAAAATAATTATACATATATGTATATAGGTAATACCTACAGTTAAGACGATATAAAAATTACTTAATTTATTCTGACATGTCTGTAATGACTGACTTGTAATCAAATGGGTTCCTTGTGAATTTAAAGACAAGAGGCTACGGTTGAGTGAGAAATGAGAAGTATTGAAGTAATATTGTATCAGCGTTTATGAGACAGATTGAGTTTAAGCAGCCTAATGCTCTGGTCGATTGTAATATGTATATTGTTCCATGTTCTCTTGTTGATGATTAAAAATTGAATTTGATTGACTCGTTTTTCTTTTACGTTAACAAATTAGAAGTGGAATTTGTGAATTTGACAAGAAAACTTAAAAATTGGATCAATAGGCAGGAATAAAACTTATAACGTGGTCAATAAAGTAATATCTACTAAAATCTTTTTGAGAATTTATAATTTACAGTTTAATAGAACAGAATACATTATTTTTAGACAGAGAGTAATTAGAATGATATTTTAACAAATACCTCAAAGAAAAAATTAAACAATCTGATTTACATTGCAAATTCGAAGTTAAAACCACAAAGACAAATAACACTAAAACAGTCATTATAACTTTTAAAGCATAAGAACCACCGAAGTATATTTTAGTTAATTGTCAGATTTGCGGCGAAATTATGTAACAATTGTTATCGATTCGGTCACATGAGTATACACTGTAGAAATAAAGCTAGTTGTCTCAAATGCAGAGAATCATCCAGCAACCGTAAAAATACATAACCCAAAACCCAAAAATCCAAAATAAGCAGCGAATAAACTTACGCATAGAGCACAGACTTTCATTTTTGAATAGTAAACTCTTTTAACCTAAAACCCCGAAACCCCATAACCTGAAAACACGACAAGGCCTCAATCTGAAACCTCAAAACTCCGAAGCTGAATAACCCTAATATCCCAAAACTTCAAAACCAGGGCCGGCATTAATAAAGATGAGGGTGGCGATCACTTCGATCATCACACATGAGCAGTGAGACACACACTTCGAACAAAGAAGCCACTGGCCGAAACTCATAAACTTAAGCACCCAAACCCACATACCCTGGATGAAGCTAAATCTCTAAACCCGACTTTCCAAACCCACAAAGCCTGAGTGCAGTAAGATCTCTAAATCCGGGCTCCCAAACCCACATACCCTGGGCACAGCAAACCCTCAAACCCAAGATCCTAAACCCACATACTCTGGTCGGAGCGAGATCAATGATACATCTTTATCCTCTTACAAAGAGGATAAAGAAGCAAATGGAGCTTAGTATCAAACCTAACTTGCAAACTCTAACACTTTCTTGTTTCACCTAGGGTATGAGGGTGTGGAAGCTCGGTTTCATGAGTCCCGCCTAAGGCCTGTGCGATGAAAGCGTAGATCTTGCTGCGCCCAAGGTACGTTGTGCTCAGGGTATGTGGGTTTGGGATTTTGGGTTTAGGGACCCTACTGCGTAGGGTGCCCCTAGTTTTTCGATATTTTCAAGGGTTAAAAAGATATGGAGGGGCTTTATTAGGGCACGTTTTAAGTCACATGACTTTTAAAATTAGCGAACAGCCCGTAACTTTTTTATTCCTCGTCCTAGGTGGGTGAGGTTTGGTTTGTTGGAATCTTAAGTAGAAATGCTAGAGTGACGCCAGAGTTAGTTTTTCGGTATTTTCAACAGTTAAAAGAATATGGAGCGGCACGTTTTATGTCACGTGACTTTTAAATTTAGCGAACAGCCCGTAACTTTTTTTATTTCTCGACCTAGAAGGGTGCGGTTTGGTTTGTTGGAATCTCCGGACGAAATGCTAGAGGATACTTGGTGTCCATTCGAAGAAAATGAGCACAAAAAGAATATTTTAGTCATAACCCTGCTCCCGGAATAGTCATTTGAAAATGGGTATTTTTTGCTAAAATAGAATAAATAAATGGAATTTACAAATAAAAACTGAACTAATTAAAAAACTTTATAATATAAAAAACTGATAATAGTTAATTTAATTAAAAATCGTAATAAAATTAACTGATCAATTCATTTCCTCAACATAAAATAAATATTTTTTTTTCTAATTTTCTTTATTTATTTCTTTATTTATTTATTTTTAGCTTCCTTTGATAACATGATAATATTGATAATAGATGATTCAGTAATATGTCAAAAAAAAAAAATCGGATTGGAAAACAAAGTCAATCCTTCTATCAGAAACTTAAAAATTTCAATGGGATATTGTTATATAGAGTTGTTTCCCACGCACAATGGTGGTAATGGAATATTTTATAAATATACATGAATATACGTCCAAAAATTAAAAAAACGGTGACGTATAAAACTAGGGTGACGTATAAAACCTTACCAAAACTGCAAAAATGAAGATACTTGAATTTTGCACATTGCTTTTAGTTTCTGCATATTTACACTATGTGTGTACCAAATTTCAAGTGTGAGCAAAGCTTCGAACAAATTTGGCAAAGTTTCGAGTTTCAGATGCCGATGAATGTATAACACCTTATAGAACAAAAAGTTTTGCTCTCCTGATTTTCGGCTTTAGCGTCATTATTGTATATATATTGAACTATAGTTTTCGAAAGTTTTATCACTTTTTGTTTATAATTGACATTTTTACNCGCCCGTTTCGCCCTTCCACAAATAAGATTCACTTCTTATTTGTGGAAGGGCGAAATGGGCGTTGACTATTAGACGCCTTCATTATAGCCATTCTTGTCTATCACATGGATTTCTATGGCTTACTTTATCGCTCTCACGTAACTTCTGATAGACCATCGGTACTTTCCTACACTGTATATGTGTAAGTTTATTTGCTGCTTATTTTGGGTTTTTGGGTTTTGATGTATTTTTACGGTTGCGAGTTATCATTTTACGGCTTGTTGAGCTCGTTCGGGATCATAAGGATGTGGAGTTATAAGGTTTTAACAGGTTGCAGGGTTGATTTTTTTGAATTCTACCATTTTTCAGCTATTTTTTGAGGTTAGAAAAAAAACTCTGAAGTGATGGGACCAAATGAGTTGCTGATTCGGTTTCAGCGACCCAAAAAATATATAATACGATAGGTTTGGCCGAGGAGACCTTTCGTCGATTTTTTTTTTGTGGTCTTGTGATAATACAAGAGGCATCTCAAAGTAATTTTTTCGTCAAGCTACCCCAAATTAAAAAAAAAGAAGGTTCTACTTCATTTTTTATTTCTTTACACTGTTTTGTATTCCAAACCGATTAACAACAAAATTGATTTATTTGATCCAGTGCATTTTTACACAGTTACTTAAATTACTTAAGCATATTTTAGGGAGGCCATGCAAAACAATAATGATAAGAAGCCGTCCGTAAGTATTTTGGTGGGGCTACCTATCTTAGGGCAAGCTATATAATAAATTTATTTAGAGTAGCGTTAAAGATTTCTATAATAACGACCTCCTCTCTATTAAATTTACACCCTTTGTAAACTGAGGTTTTTTGCACCATGAAATTGGTTCCATTATACGTGTATATTTTGCTGAAGTTTTAGCTGTTAAACCCAAATTCGTTTGAACAAGTTATCAGAACTGTTTAAACTAAAGTTGTATTATTAGCAAAATATTAACTAGATTACATTTGTCGCGCAAAAAAAATAAATTTTGGAGTTAAGTATCGACGTATATGTAACACATAGGCTTCATAAATTTTATATTCTTCGTTAGCCATTAAATTTCGGTAAAATAAAAAATTAATAAAATATTAGGATCAAGGTTACAATAAAACACAACGTTCTGTTTCACCGGCTGTGGTTGGTGTAATTTTTCACGAGATACTATTCAATCAATCAGCGATCGCATTATCTCGAGTGTAGACTTAACGGATTGTCATTGTTCATTGTAAACGAGTCATTATTATTGATGACGCCAGATTTTGGGAATTTTCGTTACCAGTACCAATCGTGCAGTGTTGGGTCGGCAGTCACGTGACTTGTAAACATTTATGAAGGCTGTATATAATTAAAATTTTATTGTGTAATATGTTAACCTCCTCATCTTAACTTATATTCTGAATTTTAAATAAACCCTTAATGCGAACCTATTAAAATTTGTAATTTCACTTACCCCGCTTTTCTTTACAAAATAATACGACGAAGAATTTCCTTAATTATTATTTTGTGTTTTAGTCTGAAAAATAGGCATTTTGCGAATGATTTTTAGTTCTCAAAACTATCATTTTCAGGATGTGTACTGAAAAATATTATATTGAAGACCATAAAGTATGTTAGATAAATTTTCCCATTTATTTGTGTCGGCCTTGCGTATCTTGTAACCGCTTATGTAACCTGCAACGCCAATGATTTGCAGGTCCCACGGTAAATTAAAACCAGTTAAGATCCGCGATAATCATCCGCTGCAGCCCAGAACCGAAGTAACAGTTACTTTAAACATCCAGCACAAATTATCCCACCTGTTAATGTTATTACCAAATAAATATAATCATTTCATATATTACTGTTCCATTGGTTCCAGGCGTGAATATCCGATGAACGTGAGACTTCCACTATAATATTGGCTTGGGCTCCTCTGCCTGTAGCATGCCAGAGCTAGATCTATTCGATCAGGCGAACAGTCGGCGTCGCTGAACGGGAAACGCGAATAGAACTCAGCTGAACTGCTGTCCGAGGCACCAGCTTGCTGTGATGGAACAGTGGAATTGTTGGTAAAGATCGAACTGGGCGAGGAGACGATGATTTCAGTTGGAGAACTACTCAAGTCCGACCAAGTAGTTGGCTTCCACATCACCGACGAGACGGGATGTTTAAATTCTGTTTTTTTATTATTATTAATAAAAACTAATATACAGGTTGTACTGAATTGCATATTCAGAATTTAGAGCTTCCCACAATAAGACAACATTTTCCATGCACATGTGTCGGGATTCGGCAAATACTCATGTTAATTTTCGTCATGTTGGAAATCCTAAAAATGGTTCTCTCTATAAATGAACTAATAATTTACACAGGTACTTCATTAATAAGACAAAATGGCAAGTGTGAACTTGAATTTTTCAAGTCAAGCATGAGTAAAATTTTGGAGACACGCTATATATAGGGTGTGATTTAAGTATCACAAAATATTTCATAGTAAACTAATTAAACTTGTGTTCGAGATTTTTTAAGTAAAAGTAAATATTAATTAAAATATATCTAAAATTAAAATCAGTGCATTTATTTAATTTAATTATTAATTTTTAATTTCAATTAAATTTTTTGGCATTTTAAAGAAAAGATTTCTTCCATTTTTTTTTCACAAAGAAGTGATTATTATTAGTTTATTTAATATAAAATAAGCTTACCAAACAGTGAAAAAATCGATAGCATCTAAAAATGTAAATACACAAACAAATAAAATATTTTAAATGAAATTTAAAAGAAAATAATAATTATCTAAATATGTATACAGGCTGTCTTATAAAAAACGCCCCATGCTGTAATTCTGTTAATAATTGTTCTATTTAAAAAAAAACAAAAGACTGTTCTTAGTGGCTTGACAAATACTACAATCGAGCACTGATTTTAATTTTAGTTAGGCGATTTTCAATTATCGTTTTTTCTTAAATGTCAAGTTATTATATTTTGGCCTGTTCGATAGAGTATTTTTTTCTGCAGTCAACGATATATTACAATTTGATATTCGTAAAATATTTTTTTCCTGTAACGGGAAAAAAGTTTGACATTTTATCTCTGTTGACAGGTAACAAATTGTCACTTTTTATGAAATTGCTGTTTTCCCCGGGAAAAAAGTGAGTACTTTTTTCCAGGATATATACAATATACATAAGGTGCTGGCAATAATTTTTGTGACGCTACTTTCGCTGCTTCTACTAACTCCGGTGGAGTCAGAGAAAACTCGGAATCAGACATTTTTTAACTTTATATTATTTAAAATAACTACTAAACAACCACTAAGTTTGCAATTTTTAAATCAAATCACAGAATTAAATTGACAGATATTTGATTACTTTAAAGGTTTCCTTAGCAACGCAGATTAATTGTCGCTATAGGTATAACAGCCTATCAATTTAAAACTTTAGTGACTAAAACATTGTAATAATGTTTTTTCAATATTAAATCGTTGTTTTTCCCGTCACAGAAAAAAATAGTGTATTATTCACGGGAAAACGGTTTTTTGTCTCCGTCCGCTTCGCGTCGGGAGACAACACAACCTCGAGCTAAAATCTAGTACTTCTTTCCCTTGTATAATAAATATCTATTTTTGCAAAATTTTTTAGAGAAATGTTATGTTTAAAGTAACAACAACAAAGCAAAACAAATAGATGCCAGATCAACAACAAAACAAAAATGTAACAAAAAAAAAACTTATAAAAATTGTTCCAACTGTCTTCCATCTTGTTGAAGACATAATTGACATCTTCTGGCTACCTCATACGTAGCATTTGATATTAAGTTTGGAGGTATTTCACGGTAAACGTTTATAATCCTCTCTCTTAAAATATATACATTTTCCTGATGTGTCAAAAATACTTGATCTTTAAGATATCCCCAAAACCAAAAATCTGAAGGGGTGAGGTCAGGAGAACGGGCGGGCCATCGAACAGGACCGGTCATGCCAATCCACCTTTCATCAAAATTAACATTTAACCAATTAGTGTTTCTTCTAGCATTATGCGGGAGAGCACCATCTTGTTGAAAATAAATCCTATACACTTCTGCAAGCAGTAAGGTATTCTAAAAGTTTGCAAGATTTTCTGACAAGAGTCTACCTATGATATTTGTCTTGAGTTAGAGTTTCATCGATGAAAAATGGTCCAATTAATCGATTACCTAGAATCCCGCACCAAACATTGACACTGAATCTCCGTTGGTAATTGGTTTCAACAGTTATTCTGGGATTTTCTTAATTCCAATATCGATGGATATTTCGGTTAAAAATGCCATTTTTACTAAAGGTACACTCATCTGACCATATTTTTCTCCAAAATCCTGCGTCTTGTTGTATCATATTTAAATAAAAATCTCAAAATTGCTTCCTTCAGACACGATCGTTATCTTCTAACACTTGCACTTTCTGTGGTATGTATGATTTAAATTTGTGTTTATTTAAGATTTTGTGTACTGTGTCTTTTGAAGAATTAATTTAATATTACTTGCAATTTCTGGAGTAAAAGCTTGTGGATTTTCCTCAATACACTAAGCAAAACGTCTAATTCTACAGGACCATTAAAAATGCGTTGCGAATTTTTAGGCTTTTTAAAAGCCACACCACACATTATGAGATTGTCTTCAAGTCTTTTAAATTTTCGTCGCTGTGGAACATCCCTGTTTGGAAACCGATTAGCATACAGACGTTCTGCTTGGACACTATTTTTATTACATTGCAGTATACTTGCAACATATCGGTCAGTTCATTAGTGTTCATATCTTTTAAGTTACAATAATTTCTTTGTAATTAATGACCTTGACAATACACTGATACGTATTTTACCTAGGAAATGACGTGACATTTAATGTTTCTAAATTTAATTGTTTTCGTGGCAAAACTGACATTTTTATCAGAAGTTGCCGTGAATTAGACAGCATTTCTCTAATAAATTTTGTAAAAAAATATTTTTTCCATAAAATATTTAATAAATATCAAGTTGTAATCTATCGTTGACTGCAGAAAAAAATACTCTTTGGAACAGGGCAAAAAAACAATAACATTTAAGAAAACACAATTGAAAATCGCCTAACGTTCTAACGATGGCCAAAAAAATTAAAATCAGTGCTCGATTGTGGTATTTGTCAAGCCCATTAACAACAGTCTTTTGTTTTTTAAATAGAACAATTATTAACAGAGTTACAGCTTGGGGCGTTTTTTATAAGACAACCTGTATATGTGTGTACATATTTGAATTTTGAAATACCCACATTTGCATAATGCAATCTTCTGTAAAATCACCCTTTATTTCTATTGAGACTTAAAAAATTTATTTTGTCCTTATCAGGAACTGAAATTACGGTATTTATGAAAAAATGTATGCATTCAATTACGACACATCATTATCTTTAATATAAGATCAAAACATTAAAAATAGCAGATAGGTATCTACTACACTTGTCCCCACGAAAACAGTAAAGTTCTGGAAAACTTGTACCTACGTAAATAAAGATTATTCTTTTTTTTACTTAAAACTGCATTGCCCAAGTAAATTTTTAAAAATATTTATTTTGATTGTGTATTAGCCAGACCATTACCATCTAGACTAACAAGGCTTCGCGCGTGACGTCACTTCATTAGTGACATTACTCGGTAAAACAGTAAATTGTTAACGATATAGATTTACGTATTAAAAATTCAGCGAAATTGAATAGATATACAGTGTATCGTCCCGTAGTTAAAATACATACTGCATATTTAGCTGCAAACAAAAAAAGGAAACATTATAACATTTTAACATTTAGTTATTCTTTTAAATTCGAGTAAAAAATATACGTTTTAGTAAGTTTCCTGTTTAAAGGGAGTTGCCAATCAAGTTGTCACACTCATTAACATTTGTTTCTTATATAGTCCAATCAAATTGTCGAAAATGCCTCATTTTTTTTGCAAAAAAATAGTTCATTAATTGAAAATATGTAAAAATTAGGAAAAATTCCGTAGAATTCAGTGGACTACTTTACCCCACCTGAATTATTAGCCTCATTTTCCAAATGACGTCCAAATTTCGCAAAAAACAGTTTTTTTTTTCATTTATAAAAGCACTAGACATTTTAGAAAAAAATATTTCAAACAATAGTTGTAGGAATTTTTAATACGGATCGAATAAGGACAGACTTTTTTTTAAATTCATGAAAATATATCAACTTTCGAATGGCAGTATCGACATTTTGATACTAACTGAAACCAAAAAGTTAATCAGGTTTATGGCCCCGAAAAAAAAACATTTTTCGATCGTTTTTTGCAATATTTGAAATCGATTTGAGACTCGCGCAATATTTGCACGTAATAGTGTAATTATTAAAGAAAATTTTAAGCCCAACCCCGTTCCTAAAGATGTGGCGGCCTATGAATTATGGAGATTTTACGAAAACGCTTTTTTTTCGAAAAACTCGATACTATACTACAACTATAAAATATTTTTCAATTTTGAATAAATCATTTTATTTTGCTCACCAAGAGCTATCCATTCACCAAGTTTCATAAAAAAAAATTTATTTTTGAAAGAGATAGCTATTTGAAAAAAATGCGAATATTAGCGGTTTTTTACTTAATTAATTTATTTATCGATCAAAATCGGTTTGGGCTTATTCGATCCGTATTAAATATTCCTCCAACTTTTGTTTGAAACATTTTTTTCTAAAATTTTTAGTTTTTTTATAAATAAAAAAACAGTTTTTTGCGAACTTTGGGCGCCATTTTGAAAATGAAGCCCAAAAATTCAGGTGGGGTAAAGTAGTCCATTGAATTCCACGGAATTTTTCCTAATCTTTATATATTTTCAATTACTGAACTATTTTTTGGCAACTGAAAAAGTAATTTGATTGGATTAATATAACTATATAAGTTGTAAAGCAAAAGATAAAAGTATTGTTTGGAAGATTGTAATATAGCAATTGATACACAAAAATACGACTTGTGCAAATATTCAACTTAATAAAAATGTAAAAATATTATTTTTTATGGAAATTAATTTCTCTTTTACAATGATAATGTGTTTATTTTATACAGGGCTGGAAAATCCACATTGTCCATCTGCCTTTACATGAGAGCGACAAAGTAAAGTAAAGAAATCCGTGCGATATACAAGGGTGGCTAAAGTGAAGACGTTTCATAATCTGAATAGTCACCGCCCGTTTCGGGTTAGAAGTGGGACTGACTATTCAGATTATGAAACATTTTCAATGTCTAGCGCACGGATTTCTATGACTTACTTTATCGCTCTCACGTAACGGCCGATGTACCATGGCGACTTTCCGAACCTGTATAGCCACAAAACATCATTTGCGATATCGTTGTTATTCTAGTTGCCTATCAAATCTCTACATTACTATTATAAAATAATTTTTCAGAACACACATTTACTGTGGATTGTGGATAATATATATTCTTTTTTTTATTGAATAATGTCAGTGTCAGTGTGTAGAAACATAATGTACAGCTTGACCAAAATTATCTTGTCCGGGAGTTGGTACTGTCAACTAAGAATCCCTAAGTCATCAATATTAATGATTCGTTTACAATGAACAATGACAAACCGTTAAGTGTATGCTCGAGGTAGTGCGATCGCCGGTGGTTGAATAGAATTTTGTGAAAAATTACACCAATCACCAGTCTTTGAAACAGAATGTTGTGTTTTAATGTACTTTTGATGTAATTGTTTTAATAATTTTAATTTTACCGAAATGTACTTAATTGTCAACCGGAAGGAAATAAAATTACTGTTCCAAACAAAATTACTGATCAAGCCACGTGACCAATAATCATTTATGAAGGCTATGTACTTGTTACAAGGTTTTAGTAGAGAAATCTTTTATAAATGGAAATTTTATTACAGATTTTTTATATAAAATCTAATAACTTGAAATAATTGTTTACCAGTTATCAAAAATTTTATTTTGCAAGAAGTACAATATTTCATGCAAAAGTGCAAATTTTCCTCATTTTACAAAATCTAGAAGAAATTAAATCAATTAAAATTATTGAAAGGAAAATTACTAGAAACGTTACATTTAATTTTTTGTAGAAATTAAAAAATTAACTGGTAAATAACGTAGTATTATTAGATTGCTACTGCAATATTTCAAAAAGTCGTAGCATGCGTAGGATAAGCAATTTTTGAGGAAATGTTCGTCTTTTTTAATATGTAATATGTAAAATTATTTGAGCATCTTGTTGTTTTTTACATAAGTCACTGGTTTGTACACATTGGACCTACGTCTATACTGTTAGCTTATTAAGAACCAGCACTCTCCCCTACTCTCTCATTGAGACACACGATTGCTATGAATTTTTTGTCTATACCTAAAAACCTTGTACGTTTATTTGTCGAGCCCATTGTGATCCAGTTATTACCAATTTAATTGAAACTATTTCAAAGTTAAATGGTTTTTAAAATTAATACAAAGGTCACCACAGCACAAAACAACTGGAACAATCTAATGGACGGACTGAAAATGTAGTATGTTGTACTTCATGACACTGAAAAAAAAATCCTCATGGGCCAAATGTTATGGCCAATTTTGAAGATATAAAGGGTCAGAGTTCAGGAATATCGGCATCCGCTAATGTCATAGTTGAGATCAAATGGACTGAAAATGTAGTAGTTGTACTTCATGACATCCTGATCAAAATGCCTCATGAGCCCAATGTCTGAAAATGGCCAGCTTTAGACATATACTTAAAGGGTCAAAAGTCAGGAATACCGGTATCCGCTAATGTCATAGTTGAGAGTGTCATATTTTGTAAGGAATTGTTTAACGTTGTTATTCTAATTTATTCAGATCTAATGTATTCAGACCTACTCGTAAGAACACACTCTTTCTCTCTTACATACTCGTACAACTTACTGCATTTTCAGTTCATTTGACTGTACCTACCCCTTTTCCATTTGCTTTGTACGGTGCCGTTTGTTGTTTAATTTTAATAAAGATAAAAAATTAAAGAAGTTGAAAAACTTTTTTTTTCAAATGGAATGACCCATATTAATTGTCATGAGTGAATGCAAAATTGAATGCCCTTTCGACTCGATAGGATTTTACAAAAGCATAGCATAGTACATCCTTATCGCATCGGAGTTTTGTCAGTGAGCACTTGAGATGGTAAATCAAGATGATGATTTTTTTAAATAGGTCATGTTCTCCGATGAGGCTACTTTTCATAAAAATGGTTTCGTTAATAGTCATAATTGCCATTATTATGACACAGTAAATCCTCACCAATTCCGGACAACTCATAGCCAACGATTGTCTTTGAACGAGTGGAGAGCAATTTTGGAAACCCATGTTATTGGACCATTCTTTTTTAACCAGCACCTAACTGGAGCGGTTTATTTAAACTTTAGGCGACGTTCCTTTAGCTACACTTCGAAGAATGTGGATGCTACATGATGGTGCTCCACCTCACAATATCGCTGCGGTTCGTCAGTTTTTACACGAAACTTTTCCCAACAAATGGATTGGGACCAGTGAGTTGGCCTTCACGGTGTCCAGATATGAAAAGCTGCAACTTTTTATGGGGATTTATGGCACCAACTACCGCAGAAGATATGGGACAGCGCATTACAGTAGTATTTCAAGAAATTACGCCAGACATGCTGACCAATGTTGAACAGTCTTTTAAAAACCGAATTCGTTTGTGTATTAATCAAAATGGAGGACACTTTGAGCAATTGATGTAAATCAGCGTCTAAGTAATATTCTCCTTGTTGTGTTCCGAGTTTCAGTTTGTTTCGTTTTGCGTTTTGTTTTAGTTGTTGTTAATGGTTTAGTTTTGTTTGTCAAACTACTTTTTACTTTTTAAACATGACAGTAAATATTGGCACTGTCAGTTCCAGGCCTGATAAAACGTGAGAGAAAAGTGGTTTTGCAAGGCCTTTTTGATGCTGTTACATAGCTACTTTTTCGGACTTTAGAAAAAACCCTATTTTTCTGGAAAACTGTTAGAGATAAATATGGACAACCTTATACCAGTCGAAAGGGCATTCAATTTTGCATTTACCTATGACAATTAATATGGGTGATTCCATTTTAACAAAAAAAAGTTTTTCAACTCGTAAGATTATTAAAAGTTGGGGTCAGTATTTCCGAATCTGAATAAGGTACACATTTTGCTCACAGATAACAAAATAGAGTAATTTATGCCAAAATGAACTGTGAAAACTGCAGGTTGCTAACTCTTACGGTTTAGATGCTGTCTAGCCTCATTCAGAGAACAGAAATCGTGATTTTTTTCAAAAACAACGGAATATCTCGAAAACGGTAAGTTTTAAACACCATGTACATTTAATAAACTCTACCTAATATTAACCAAGCAATTAAATAATGCAATAATATACAGGGTGTTCCATTTAAAATAACAAAGTTATGTAGCGCCCACGCGAAATGGAACACCCTGTAAAGCTAAAAATATTTTCTTTACATGGCCTACATGATTCCAGGCAACTTTTATTAAAACCAGTTTTTATAAATTTTACACTTGCAGAGTTACAGAAGAATCCCTCTTAAGTGGAACATCTTGTATCAGGCTGTCTACTATAGGAGGGCCACTCCTATGAATCTGGTTTAATATACAACGCGCGTTAAAAATCTTTATATGTTTTTTTGTTGCATTTTGTAAGGCCCTTATGCTCGTAAAAATAAATTTGAGATCCATGGCCAACTTTGTGAGTAATCATAAAAAAACCGGAAAAGTATCGAAAGTTTAGGGTCGTCTAACTTTTTTATTTTAAGAGATAGAGAAAACTTATTTTAATAAAATTTCATGGCAAAATTGATATCTTTTTGTAAATAGATTTTTTAAATATCGTATATAATTTGTGCGCCCTCTAAGCGGGCAAAAAAAAATTGTCATCGAAGCAGGCTGTGGCTACAAAAATTGCTTGTTTTTTCCTCTTTGATGCGATATACTACATGTTGCCTGTATATTTATTACATTTTTTATAATTTTGGTACAAAAAATGTAAACATTTTCGTGTTAACGTAGAAATTGTTGTAGATACGTTCAACTACAAAAAATTTAATAAATATACTTTTAAGCGAAAAACACACATTATTATAATATTGGTTTTTTACTTTAGAGAAAACTGAACCTTCAAAATTGTTTTTGCACAGAAAAATTAGCTTACGCCTAATATTTAACAAATTGTTTATTGTTACAGTTAATACATAACTGTTGGTTTGGAAATTGTTACAGTTAACTGTGATTTGAAAAACTAAAATTTTGAATAATAATATTTTCACATATTGAGATGTGTAATATGTTTGTATTGTACTATCAATGCAATTTCAATTATATTCAAGCACTTGCTTAATTTATAAAACCTTCGCTAATAAAATAGGTAATGTTAACGGAATTTTAAATTATGTAAATAGGAAAAATGAGCAAAACAGAGAGATTGAAGTGAATTACAATTTAGAGAAGGATAGTGCAAGAATGACATTACGAAAAAATGGTTTCAAATGTTATAAGATGAAAAAAGTGCACCTCTTGAACTTGAGGAAAAGAAAGAGGGAAAATCCTTTTATATGCAGAAGAATTATCTGGTCAGATGTGACTAATTTTTGTAACAATGGATTTTTTAATAGGAACTTTTACTTCAAATGGCCTAGTGGTAATTTATATTGGCACGGAGAAACTGCATTTCAACAGAGGTTTTCAGTAAACGTTTGGGTTAGAATTCTTTATACCAAAATCATAGGACCTTACTTCTATGATGGTAAACTGATAGGTGTCAGGTATTGTAGATTCTTAATTTCAAAAAAGTACATTATATTTATACATTTTTTTGTAGTTGGACTGTTTAAAACAAATTACTATACATCTATATTTTGGTATCTTTGATACCAAACTTATAAAAATGTAATAAATATGAAAGATAAAGGCAACATGTAGTACGTCGCATGAAAGAGAAAAAAACAAGCAATTTTTTGTATCCACAGCCTGCTTCAATGNATAGTTGAGATCAAATGGACTGAAAATGTAGTAGTTGTACTTCATGACATCCTGATCAAAATTCCTCATGAGCCCAATGTCTGAAAATGGCCAGCTTTAGACATATACTTAAAGGGTCAAAAGTCAGGAATACCGGTATCCGCTAATGTCATAGTTGAGAGTGTCATATTTTGTAAGGAATTGTTTAACGTTGTTATTCTAATTTATTCAGATCTAATGTATTCAGACCTACTCGTAAGAACACACTCTTTCTCTCTTACATACTCGTACAACTTACTGCATTTTCAGTTCATTTGACTGTACCTACCCCTTTTCCATTTGCTTTGTACGGTGCCGTTTGTTGTTTAATTTTAATAAAGATAAAAAATTAAAGAAGTTGAAAAACTTTTTTTTTCAAATGGAATGACCCATATTAATTGTCATGAGTGAATGCAAAATTGAATGCCCTTTCGACTCGATAGGATTTTACAAAAGCATAGCATAGTACATCCTTATCGCATCGGAGTTTTGTCAGTGAGCACTTGAGATGGTAAATCAAGATGATGATTTTTTTAAATAGGTCATGTTCTCCGATGAGGCTACTTTTCATAAAAATGGTTTCGTTAATAGTCATAATTGCCATTATTATGACACAGTAAATCCTCACCAATTCCGGACAACTCATAGCCAACGATTGTCTTTGAACGAGTGGAGAGCAATTTTGGAAACCCATGTTATTGGACCATTCTTTTTTAACCAGCACCTAACTGGAGCGGTTTATTTAAACTTTAGGCGACGTTCCTTTAGCTACACTTCGAAGAATGTGGATGCTACATGATGGTGCTCCACCTCACAATATCGCTGCGGTTCGTCAGTTTTTACACGAAACTTTTCCCAACAAATGGATTGGGACCAGTGAGTTGGCCTTCACGGTGTCCAGATATGAAAAGCTGCAACTTTTTATGGGGATTTATGGCACCAACTACCGCAGAAGATATGGGACAGCGCATTACAGTAGTATTTCAAGAAATTACGCCAGACATGCTGACCAATGTTGAACAGTCTTTTAAAAACCGAATTCGTTTGTGTATTAATCAAAATGGAGGACACTTTGAGCAATTGATGTAAATCAGCGTCTAAGTAATATTCTCCTTGTTGTGTTCCGAGTTTCAGTTTGTTTCGTTTTGCGTTTTGTTTTAGTTGTTGTTAATGGTTTAGTTTTGTTTGTCAAACTACTTTTTACTTTTTAAACATGACAGTAAATATTGGCACTGTCAGTTCCAGGCCTGATAAAACGTGAGAGAAAAGTGGTTTTGCAAGGCCTTTTTGATGCTGTTACATAGCTACTTTTTCGGACTTTAGAAAAAACCCTATTTTTCTGGAAAACTGTTAGAGATAAATATGGACAACCTTATACCAGTCGAAAGGGCATTCAATTTTGCATTTACCTATGACAATTAATATGGGTGATTCCATTTTAACAAAAAAAAGTTTTTCAACTCGTAAGATTATTAAAAGTTGGGGTCAGTATTTCCGAATCTGAATAAGGTACACATTTTGCTCACAGATAACAAAATAGAGTAATTTATGCCAAAATGAACTGTGAAAACTGCAGGTTGCTAACTCTTACGGTTTAGATGCTGTCTAGCCTCATTCAGAGAACAGAAATCGTGATTTTTTTCAAAAACAACGGAATATCTCGAAAACGGTAAGTTTTAAACACCATGTACATTTAATAAACTCTACCTAATATTAACCAAGCAATTAAATAATGCAATAATATACAGGGTGTTCCATTTAAAATAACAAAGTTATGTAGCGCCCACGCGAAATGGAACACCCTGTAAAGCTAAAAATATTTTCTTTACATGGCCTACATGATTCCAGGCAACTTTTATTAAAACCAGTTTTTATAAATTTTACACTTGCAGAGTTACAGAAGAATCCCTCTTAAGTGGAACATCCTGTATCAGGCTGTCTACTATAAGAGGGCCACTCCTATGAATCTGGTTTAATATACAACGCGCCTTAAAAATCTTTATATGTTTTTTTGTTGCATTTTGTAAGGCCCTTATGCTCGTAAAAATAAATTTGAGATCCATGGCCAACTTTGTGAGTAATCATAAAAAAACCGGAAAAGTACCGAAAGTTTAGGGTCGTCTAACTTTTTTATTTTAAGAGATAGAGAAAACTTATTTTAATAAAATTTCATGGCAAAATTGATATCTTTTTGTAAATAGATTTTTTAAATATCGTATATAATTTGCTGCGCCCTCTAGGCGGGCAAAAACAATTGTCATCGAAGCAGGCAGTGGCCACAAAAAAAATTGCTTGTTTTTTCCTCTTTCATGCGATATACTACATGTTGCCTGTATATTTATTACATTTTTTATAATTTTGGTACAAAAAATATAAACATTTTCGTGTTAACGTAGAAATTATTGTAGATACGTTCAACTACAAAAAATTTAATAAATATACTTTTAAGCGAAATACACACATTATTATAATATTGGTTTTTTACTTTAGAGAAAACCGAGCCCTCAATATTGTTCTTGCACAAACAAATTAGCTTACGCCAAATATTTAACAAATTGTTTATTGTTACAGTTTATACATAACTGGTAGTTTGGAAATTGTTACAGTTAACTGTGATTTGAAAAACTAAAATTTTGAATAATAATATTTTCACATATTGTATTGTACTATCAATGCAATTTCAATTCTATTCAAGCACTTGCTTAATGTATAAAACCTTCGTTAATAAAATAGGTAATGTTAACAGAATTTTAAATTATATAAATAGGAAAAATGAGCAAAACAGTGAGAGATTGAAGTGAACTACAATTTAGAGAAGGATAGTGCAAGAATGACATTACGAAAAAATGGGTTCAAATGTTATAAGATGAAAAAAGTGCACCTCTTGAACTTGAGGAAAAGAAATAGGGAAAATCCCTTTATATGCAGAATAATTTTCTGGTCAGATGTGACTAATTTTTGTAACAATGGATTTTTTAATAGGAACTTTTACTTCAAATGGACTAGTGGTAATTTATATTGGCACGGAGAAACTGCATTTCAACAGAGGTTTTCAGTAAACGTTTGGGTTAGAATTATTGATACTAAAATCATAGAACCTTACTTCTATGATGGTAAACTGATGGGTGCCAGTTATTGTAGATTCTTAGCATCAAAAAAGTACATTATATTTATAAATTTTTTGTAGTTGGCCTGTTTAAAACATTACTATACATTAATCTACATCTTTGATACCAAAATTATAAAAATGTAATAAATATGAAAGATAAAGGCAACATGTAGTACGTCGCATGAAAGAGAAAAAAACAAACAATTATTTGTATCCACAGCCTGCTTCAATAACATTTTTTTTTGTCCGAGTAGAAGGCGCAGCAAATTACATCGTACGATATAAATGTTTTTCAAAATTTTTTTGGACTTTGGGAAATTGATAAACCAGTTAACTTTTTCTTATATTAATCTGCATACTTTGAAGAACTTATAAAAAAATCAGCCATATTGCTAATTACTTGTGTTTTTGGTGCAAAATTACTTCCACCGACTGGGCTAATAAGTATAAATATGTATCAATATTTATTAGATAGTTAATCTTATAACAGGGGGAGGGACATGACATATTCCCCTTTCCCCTCTACTTATACCTTTATGACATTTATTTATACCAATTACAAGTGTAAACGGTGGATCAACTACTATTTGTCCGGCGAAATTTAGAGCTATTCGCTATCTTTTACTCCGTTCGGAATTCCAGCTAAAAGAAGACCTACCTTGTAGAAGACCTACCGCATCTCTACTTGGGAGATATCGGCTTCTACTGTAAACTGCAGATATTACAAGCATTTCGGCTGAAAAACAGTCGCACAAGAATTCGGCCGTTTGAGAAATAGTAGACGCAGGTGGTAGGGAAAAGTAAGTTTAATGTATCTGTATCCAAATTATTCTTCGTCGGAGTCGGACCCAGTCACTTATGCTGCAGGTGGTGTATTTTGGATTAGACAGCTTGGACCATTTAGATTATCTAAAAAGCATTTGCTATTTATATGAATTTTCGCTTCTAAATTTATAGACATACAGGATGTCTCAGTAATAAGTTCCAACATTTTAATTACGTATTTAACTCAACAAAAACAACATTATTTCGAAAACTCAAATTTTTGTCTAATATTAAATATCTATTAAAATAACAATAACGGGTTGTCTATGCTTTAAAGAACTGCCTAAGTAGCGTATGCAAATGTTTTATGAAATAATTCACATTTTTAATACTCGAAAGCTAAACAGTTTTAGAAATAGATGACTTGAAATGCATGATTATAATAACTATAGTTTAAAAATTTGTAGAAATTTGTTCCTACTGTTCAATTATGAGAAATTGAAATATCAGAATACACAACCTTCTTTTAGATCTGAACATCGTGAATAAATGACACATGGGTAGAAGCCAGGAACCGACTTAACTCAGAATATCTCATTGTCACTGACATTACACGTATAAACAAATGATAGACAACATATTCTAATTGGTGATTTTGTTATTCAAAATAATAGGAGTACCTAATAAAAAATCAATTTTCAACGTTTACAGTCTACTGAGGAAATGATAGTATAATATATAAATATTTGGAATAAAATCATTGATACATTTTTACACTGTAGCGCACAAAAGAAGTTTTTAATTCATTACGCCTGATTAAACGACGACATATTTCAGCAAACTAAAAGTGCAAAACATGCTCGAACGCACTTCACGCGTCAACAGACGCTTCACACAAGACTACATATAAAAGTGTAGGATTATTGGTTTTAAATGTCACCCCAGCTTAATTAACTAACTTAAGTTTATAACAAACTGTCCCGTGAAGTCGTTTGATATGAGGCACTGCAGCATATATGTAACCTTAAACTGTAGAACTTACTGACCAGTCTGCTGGGCTAAGAGTAAGAGTCATATGTTTAAACGCTAAATATTGTTAAAATATAAGCACTAGGTAATTTTCCTTAGGAATTCATTAGAACTTTTTAAGTAAAAAGATCTTATTCGAATATATAACCCATTAACGATAGTAATTTGTTCAAGTCAAGTCTTTAATCTGAATTGTTTAATTACCATGACAAATGCTCGATTTCTGTACTTACGTATCATTATTGTGTATATATGATATATGATTCTGCAAGTTAATGTATATTTTTATCAACTTGTGTGAAAACAAAGTTACGAGCCTGGAATGTACGATTTAATCCCGGACCTTAGAAAAAAAGGCACCTTTGATGTTTATAACATTTTATGTGAATTATAAAGAGGAGAAACAAATAATGTTAACAGAACAATACACTTTTCTAATTAGAAAATGCTATTTTCCTAGATGGCAAAACAAAAAAAAAACTTTCTTATTAATTTTATGGGAAAAACTGCGAAATAAGTCATTTTTGTTAAAATGTGCCACTTTCTGTTCAAATGTACAAAAATTCTTACATGGCCAATCAAGCGATTTGGAAAAACTGCATATAAATATGCACACACTGACTGAGAAAAAGCTCCGTCGTGCATGAACCACATCTATCTTCTTAAATAAAGTAGAACTTCTTCAAGCCGTGGAAGCATTTTTGCTTGGCCACCAAGAAGTCCGGACTCCAATTCTCTTGATTTTTCTATATGGCCTCGAATGAAAGATATAGTTTACAAAGAATCCATTGGTTCGCATGAAGAGTTGTGGCAAAGAATACAAATCGCTGCCAACGAAGACAGACGCAATGTTGTTTCAAACTCGAAGATCTCTCGGAAGATGTTATGTAAAGTGTATCAGTGTCAACGGTGGATTCTTCGAACAATTACTTTAAATCATTATTACGTATTTAATTTGTTTTATTGTTAATTGTTATAACATGAAGAAACATTTAGTTTGTTTCGCTTTTAATTTCTCATATTATCAAAACAGTGTTCCCTAAATCTATTTTTCTCGAAAACGGATCGAGATACCCAAATGAAAGAAGGACACATAATTAATGGAAAAATGATTGCTCTTTCGGGTTTTGAATCAAGTTTTATGTTAGACATACAGGGTAAAAAGTTATTAACTAAACTTAGGGTAAAATTGGTGTGGCGCCCTGTATGTGTATTAATACACAGTTTCTTAATAGAAGTTTAATAGAAGTTTCTTAATAGAAACCTATTCACACAACCTTCTATTGTCTTATTTCGTGTCTTTATCCTCCTCCTTGATGCTCGTTTTAAAAACCTTTTCTTATCCTTCTTCTTTTCTTTTTTTTTAGTTTAATGTTAACTCTTTCCACTTCTTACCATTCCTACTGCAAAACCACCTATCCTGTCTGATAACTCTGCTCCCTGGCTTGTTATCATACGTTTTGATTCTTCTTTCCTTTTGTTTATTTTCTACGACATTGAAATAACAGTTATTATCTTTAATATACTAATATTTTCTTCTTTATCCTTTTATTCCCAGTTAACTTCTTTACTTCACCAAATTTTGTTTTCTTATGAATATTATGATGGTCTTCTCTTACAGCAATCCTTTGAAATATATACTTTATCTAAATTCTTGTCTTCCACAATTTCTTTTATTTCTTCTAATTTAACTTTCTTTCTGTCTCTGACTTTCTGATACATCAAATTACAAAACAATCTCCTCCTTCTTTTTTTATTTTTTGCGTTTCCCGAATACCACACACGGGTAAAAAGATTTTTCCACTGCACTTAATTTTGTACCTTATTTACTTATAATTAAATAACAAAAATTGTAAAATCCTTTTATTTTCATAATTTATTAGGTATCTATTTCCAATTTTAAAAGTTTCTCTATCTCCCTACTAATTTTTTTAATATCCCTTCACATGTTGAATTTCTATTTTATACTTGTATAATTTCCATTCATTTTAATATGTGACTATTCGCATAATAGTATGAAACAGAAAATTATCTATTTTTGTACATACAGGGTGGGCCATTGATATGAGAAATTAAAATAACTCCCTTGCTATCCATAACACAGAAGAAAAGCTTATATAAAAGTTGTACAGAATCAAAAAACCTAAAGGGTAAAATTAATTTGAAACACACAGGGCGATGAGTAAAAACGGGACACGTCAAATATTACATTTTTTAAATGGACACTCTATATATTTTTAAACGCATGGATTTCTGAGAAAATTCTGTATATGGCAATATAAACAGTTTAACATTTTAGTGCGGGGTTGCCAAGTTATGTAAAAAATTCTTGAAATTTTGGAAAAACATGACCTCGAAGAAGTTGTGTTAACTTTCAACTACTGACACTTGACAGAATTATAGTCAAATGTTAGGCAAAGACTCTTATATTAGCTAGTATTAATATTTTATACAGGGCATCTTTTATAATACGATCATTTTAAGAAAGTTCAACCTTGAATTTCTAAAATATTTCAAGTGGAACGCCCTGTATTTTATTGATCTATTTTATTCACATATCGGTCGACTTCAACTTTTATTAGGTATGTTCTACACCTAAAATTGTTAGTTTTTAAGATATAGCAACATTCATGGAAAAACCTAATTTTTATTATTTTCGGTCGCACGAAATGGCTTTGGAAAAAACTGTCACATTGGGTCAACTTGATAGTTCATAATTTATCATTCTATTTTGAGTTAATTTCATTAGTTAATATTTATTTGTGACATTCTATAAAATAATAAAAATTTAGTTTTTTCAGAAATGTTGCTATATCTTACAAGCTAACAATTTTAGATATAGAACATGCTTCATAAAAGTTGAAGTGGATTGATATGTGAATAAAATATAGAACAATAAAATACAGGGTGTTCAACTACTTCACATTTTAGTAATCCCATGTTCATGTCTGTCTCTATTCTAAAGCTTCGCATCTATCAATTTATTCGATACGTATCTAGCGGCACCCTAATGCCTACCCTGTCGTCTTGGCTTGCCGGTGAACAATCCAGGTTTTTTTGGTGGGGAGCGTTGACCGTGCATTTCATTATCGTTTTTGCATGTGTGAATAAGTACGACGCTTTGCTTGGTCGAGTGTACGGCACGTGTTTTTATGGTAGCATTGTGTATAGTAAGCAAAAAGCGGAACACGGCTTGACTATAGATTTAGCCTATTTCTGCTACTACAACGCGATTTGTCGTTTAGTTACTAGCGTAATATAGATCAGTACTGTTTATTTACGTGATTGTCGCCACAATGTTTCCGATGTCTATTAATCATACAATAATAGATTGTAACTTTTTATGATGCTATTTTATCTACAAGAAAAATAAACTGTCTGTTTTTTTACTCTATAATAAAATTTAAAAAATATAGGTAATATTATGGGTTCGCACCATGTTCATTTTGTTTTCATTGTAAAATTTGCAACTTGTAATCATTTTTGAAGGCTCATATAATTTTTTTTCAGTAGGGCACCAGTTAAGATTTTATTTTACTTATCTATAAAACCATATAAAAAATTTCGTTTCACAACACTGGTTATAGTTACATTAATTAATTAATACTGGAATTATTATAAATAATTTTTACTGGAACTCCAAATTCAGTATTTATTGTCAATCAATAAAACTGAAAACGTTTCAGTTGAAGTTCAATCAGTTTTGAACTAACCTATTTGTTTACTATAAATTATAGGTTAGGTTAAACTACAATTTGACAGGAACAAAGTCATCATTTAAGTATATAAATGTAGATATTTACGAGTTATAAAGGGTGTTTCTTAAGTAGAGGTAAAAAATTCAAGGGCGTATTCTGTTTCCAAAAATAAGAATTTTATATTATATAAATGTGGAATCTTAGGACAGTCAGCTACAGCGTGTCAAAAATTAAAAAAATATATAGTCTTTAATTTTTAATTTCTAAACAGCTTGAGACAATTTAACCATATTCGGAGTGCATATTTAGTATGACAGTAGGTATGAAATCGATCATCATCGATCATTATTTGTCAAAAAAAAATAGGTATAAATAAAATAGGTCATCATATGCGCCATTGTATTATCTTCACTTGATCAAGTTCATTTTTAGAGTTATTTAAATTACTTAAATATATCTTAGGGAGGCCATGCAAAACAATAATAATAAGAAGCCGTCAGCTCATTTAATATTGTTTGTTGTTAAATTAAACCTATTTTTTAAAAAGATTAAGTTTTAACAATGGCTTATGCATATTCAAATGCTGAAATGGCAAATACGGTTTACATTTATGGCCTTGCACATGGAAATGGTACTGAGGCTATGCGAATTTACATAAAAAGATTTCCAAATCATCCAACTCCAAATCCAAGAATGTGCAGAAATGTTTTTCAATGTATTTCGGAGTCAGGCTAATTTCAAAAAAGGTCAAATTCCTGGAAGACCTTTGAGTGTTAGAACGCCTGAGTTGGAAGAAGCTATTCTACACGAAATTGAAGAAGACCCAAATACTAGTATTAGGAAGATCGCTGTAATGTGAATCATAAATTAGTCTTATCCGTTCTGAAGCATCAGCAGTTATACCCGCACCAGATAAAAAAGGTCATCTACAATTTTGCCATTGGATTTTGCAAAAAATTAATCAAAATGTTGACTTTAAAGCTGGCATATTGTTTACCGACGAAGCTAATTTTTCCAGAGATGCTATAATGAACTTCCACAATAAACATTTTTGGTCTGATGAAAACGCTCATGCCATAATGGAATTTGGATTTCAGTTTTCTTTGAATGTATGGATAGGTGCATCCTACAGACGTTTTCTTAAAAACGTTTTACCTGAACTACTTGACGAAGTTCCCTATGCGCTATGAGAAAGAACGTGGTTTATGCACAACGGGGTTTCCCCACGTTTTAGTTTGACTGCTCGTGAATTTTCAATTGAAAGATTTCGGTAATAACGTGATTGCACGAGGCACTCAAGAACCGGGTTAATCTTGGCCACCCAGATTACCCGATATGAACCCTATTGATTTTTTTGTTTGTAGACACCTCAAGACATTAGTTTACAAGGTTCACATTTAATCTGAGGAGTGCTTACGTCAATAAACTATAGCCGGTTGTGATGTGATATGAGCTACTCCTGGAACTTGTGCACGTGTTCGAGCTGCAATTTCAAGAAGATCTAAAGCATCTATTTTAGCTAAAGGTGGCCATTCCCAAGATTTATTATAATAAATCAAAATAAAGTAATTTCATTGTTAATTAATTATTTTGTTATTATTTGAGGTACCTAATGAAATGAATATCGTAAAAATGCAATTGATCAAATAAATCAATTTTGTTGTTAATCATTTTGGAATACAAAAAAGTGTAAAGAAACAAAAAGTGAAGAAAATACAATGGCGTATATGATGACCTATTTTATTTGTAACATTAGGTGGTGATATATTTTTTTTGGCAAATAATGATCGGTAATACCCACACCTCCGCCACTGGAAAGTTTCTAAAGTTGGTAGTCTTTGTTTCATACCTACTGTGATACTAAATGTACACCAAATTTGGTTAAATTATCTCAAACGGTTTAGAAATTAAACTTTTTTTTTTTAATTTTTGACATGCTCTCTGTAGCTGGGCATTGGCTGTCCTAAGACCCCACATTTACATAACAAAAAACACTTGTTTTTGACCACAGAACTCTACTTAAGAAACACCCTATATAACCAATGATATGAAGTTGCCTTTTATAACTTTTGTTGATATGGCTGAATGTTGAATGAATGTTGTTAGAGACATAATAATTTTGGTCATTGAAATCACTTTGTAGTTTGAAAATTTCCATACCGTCTTCTAACGAAATCCTGGTTGATGCTTATCCATCTCCATCATTCGGAATTCCGGAAGAATTAGCCCACATCTTCATTTTTACGAGATAACGTATAGTTTCTAAATTTAACAGCGTGTAAAAAGGGGTGCGGGGGTGGAGATGAATGGGGAGCGCAAGGGAAATGCGAAATTCGAAAGGGGACCGGAGAAGGGTTGCGGCTGTCACGTCAAGGCGCTGGGAGGGGTGGTCGGGGGCGGATGCGGAGCGCCACTTTCCCGGAAAGGGGATTAACGGCGGTGGTATGAACGCCGGAAATGTATCGCGTTGCCTGTGAGGACAATTGAAGCACGGGTAATACGTATGTATAGGCCTATGGCCCTTAGCTGCTTATGTTTTTAAAGGCTATTACTGAAGATAAACTAATTGCTTTTAACATATTGCTTTTATATCGGTGGTACCATATATCCTTAACCTAAACAATAAATTGTTTGGAATGATTTCTTATCTTGTCTTTGAATACTTTTAACCAAGAATGTAATCGTTTTTATAAGAAAATGTAGAAATTTAAAAGTGAAACTATGGATTGCAAACAACATATAAATATATCGGCTGGAACAAGCTGATAAAAGTGAATCACATTTAATATTGAACTCGAGATAATGTGATTAGTTTTCGTGAAAATAAAAATAGGATTTTTCATATCAACAATTTTTTTTTTTTAAATCAAGACAGAAAAACTTAGCATTGTGTTTCTATGGCTAACACTATTTAAAAAATATATATTCAGAAAATAAATATTCCACATAGTTTACCTTGTACTTTAATGTAAATTAAAGAAATATACAGGGTGTCTCACGGTGACGGCCCATTAGAATTATTTCAGAGACTACTTCGATTTGAATTTTGAAAATTTGGGATACCGGGTTTTCAGGCATGCCCCTCTCAACTAAAATAATGGCGTCCGCCTACCACTTCCGGTTATACCGGAAGTCGCCATCAACTTGCTTATTTTAAATGGAACACCCTATATATTATTGCAATTTTGGATTCTACGTGCTATTTTAGGTGGACTTTTATGAAGTTTCCCTATTCCTAAAATTAACCGTTTTCGAGATATTTAGATATTTTTTTCAAAAAATGGAGACAAACAGTGACTAGCTTCAAACCATGTATATTTTATAGTAAGAAAGATAGCGCAACGATATTTATAGAGGGGATAGCTAGACTCCTAAGCTTCCCATCCATGGCTTAATTACATACAGGGTGCTGGAAATTTAATGCCGAGTTTAGTTAACTTCAACTATTTTATTCAAAATAGTGCAAACTGTCGAAATAATACTGGAGTACCTACCTTTCCGCTTTAAAACTTTATAAAATTTTTAAAATTTAATTTGAAAGGGTTAGATCTTGACTAAAATTTAGAAATTGCTCTTTAAGTATGTAAGTTATAATTAGCCAGTACAATTAATTTCATTGTTTCATTTATAACAGTTTCGGCTATACAATAAAAAACTGGATAGACGAGCACGACAGTTACTTGAATCAATAAAGACAGGAAAAAGGAAGTCTAACATAGACGTGAAGTAAAAGAAGCAAGAATAGCTCCATAGAAGTGAGGAATATAGTGAATAGAAATGGAAGAATTAACAGAGGATGGAAGGAAATGAAGAACAAAGCTAACAGTAATAGCAAAATTAGGAGATTAGAAAGAAACTGAAAAAACGTAGTAGTAGTAGTAGTAGCAGTAGCAGTAGCAGTAGAAGTAGGGGTAGCAGTAGCAGTAGCAGTAGAAGTAGCAGTAGCAGTAGCAGTAGCAGTAGCAGTAATAGTAGTAGTAGAGATTATAATCAATTTTTTTATAATTATACAGGACCACAAAATAACATCGATGAAAGGTTCCTTTGACCAGACTAGGTGCATTACATATCTTTGAGGTCGGTGAAACTGAATCGGAGACCCGTTTTACCCATCAAGTCTGGTTTTTCTCACAACCTCAAAAAGTAGCTAAAAATGGTAAAACTCAACAATATCAACCCTGCAACCGAGTTAAACTTTATAACTCCATATCCTTATGACCCAAGAACCCAAAAACACAATAACCTATAACTCCAAAACCCAAAACCTCAAAATCCATAACCCAAAAACTCTATAATTTCAATTCCAAGTAATGTCGAGATGTCCTTTATTGCAATTACTTACATTCAGCCATACCCAGGAACAACGACGTGGACGTAACAGGCTTCTGTTCTTGGAGTCTGTTTTTGGAGTCTAATGATTGACCATTTCAAAATTTCTATACCGAAAAATTCCCTGTACCTAATTTTATGTGCATCTGTGAATTTCTTTCTGGGATTAATGACAACGACTCAGAAATTGTCTACCCTCTTATTGCGTAATATCCTTCTTGTAGTATTATACTCAACAAAGTTCCCCACCAATGTGGAACTGCGACTGCTTGATGACGACGCCTGTAGACCCGCTTTCCCACCCGGACCAGTCGCCGACAGTGGAGTTTCGACTCCCTGCATCGTACTTTTTTTTCTTGTGCCTACCATGACTGCATGAGAGACTCTGCCAGATCACGGAATAACTTCGTTGCCCATCACCGTCACCACGTGCCTTAGATGCAAACCCATAAAAAAAAACTGAGATCGAGTGTTTAAGTCTCACCTGTAAGTCTCTTTGTTGTCGCATTTTGGAGTTATTGGGTTATAGGATTTTGGGTTATGAGATTCAGGGTATGAGTCTCCCGTGTAAGAGTCTCTGGTGCTGCATTTTGCAATTGTGGGGTTATGGGGTGTTTAGAATTATGGAGTTTAAGGGCTATGGGTTATGGGTTTTGAAGTTATGGGTTTTGGGGTTATAGGCTATTGTGTTTTTGGGTACTTAGGTCATAAAGATATGGGGTTATGAAGTTTGATTAGGTTTCAAGGTTGGTATTGTTGAGTACCGTTTTTATCTGCTTCTTAAGGTTGAGAAAAACCCTGACGCGATGAGGCAAAACGGGTCTCGCATGCAGTTTCAATGATCTCAAAAACATATAATGCATCTGATCTGGTCAAAGGAACCTTTGATCGATTTTTTTTTGTGGTCCTGTGTTATTATCGACTAAATGTTTGATCATTAAAGAAAGTAACAGAATTTAATTTTAATTTTTTCTTAAATAGAATGTTGGGTATGGGAAGGTGGATTAACACAACTGGCTTTAAATATTTCTATAAAATTTGTTACTGATATAACTGAAAGAAAATAATTCAACAAGAAATCTTCTAATGAATATAATATTTTTACAAAACGTGTACGCTAGTTTACAATAATTCTTATTTAATTTTAATTTTAACACAGCAGCAGATAGTAAAGTTTATCAGAGGAATTACTAGATGCCATGTATAATTTGATTAATGTCCATCTCCTTCTGCCATTCCTGACGCCACTGCTCACGTATCTCTGCAGTACACTATAGTTTCACCACTGCATGTATACTAAAAAGTGCATGTCCTTTTCCGTGACTGAAATTGGCTTGCATGCACTACATAACGGCCACCGCCTCGAGATCTGATATCTAGGTAGACCGTAATAGTATGCACATGACCAACAAAAACACCAAAAACCTTCCTTTTAATCCTATGCGCATAAATTATGGGGCACTTTTACTTTTTCGATGCTGGTTTCGTAGATACTCATTATTTTCTTCTGGTTCCAGGTCTCACGGTTGAAATTAGATGACAGAGTGCTCTAAGAAAAAAAGGTAAAGTGATAAAAATATTTTATATAAATAAACGAAATAATATGTGGTTTTTAAAATGGACAAACTTAAACGTGGGTAAATGGTAAACGAGATAGGTAAAGAAGAAATCGAAAAAAAAATAAATTTCGTCGATAACAGCGCCATCTATCATCCTACTAAATTCTACGTTGTTTTAGCTGTAGAATCCTAATCTGTAATACAAAATACGGCGGGTTCCTATTGAAGATTTCAAAGTTGTGGGGTAACTACAAGGAGGGGAGGAAGGGAGACTAATTTTAGCACTAATGTATTTCATCCCCAGAGTAATTAAATTTTGATTATGGTCATTTTTTTCGCAGTGCTTATTTTTAGAGATATTTCAGGTTAAAAAAACCATCCATTATAAATAGATTGGTAATGGAAAAAAAGTGATAATCAGCCATGCCTTACACAAAACTGGATTTGAACGTCAGTGCATAAATTAGTGCCCAGATGCCTTATGTTTAAATTTAAAGTACGCACAAAATATTTCCAATCCAAGAACTTTTAGGACACCACAAAAAACATTATATCTACCATCTGCTTTTACTGGGACATATCTCCGTTATTATCCATTTTCCGAAAAAAGTTTATATAAATGGTCATTTTTTATATACTATAAGCCCTGAAAATATGAGAGACAATTTAGGACCACCTGTATAAAGTTCATTTCAGGAATTGTTACACTATTTAACACTCTATACAGCGAAATACAATTCTCATTCATATAAAACTTTTCGATTAAAAAAAATTGTTCTATCACCTGATTCAGTTTTTCTAGTAAAACTTGAATTCTGTACAATTAAAAAAAAATACGTTGAAAGGACAAATAAATATACTTGAATTAGCAGCGCATGGAGTTATTTTCAATTCAAATATATTAAGTCTTAAACCTAAAAAAGTCTCTCGAAAATTACTTATATTTACAACAAAATAGAAGATATATTTTTCCTTCTAACTTCAACTAAGTATGAATCAAATAAATTGATGGTACTTCGAAAAAATTCAGAGACATAGGAACTCTGGAGTTTTTAATGACACTAAATTTCAAATTTGCGTGTTATTTCAGCAAATTTGTACCTTTAATTGATCAGGAATCGTACAGTTTTCGTGGTATAAATCTTCAAAGTCACTAAATTTTATAGAGTAATATCTACATTTAGTAGTACTTATAAAACCAGTAAGTCTGTATTTTTGTTACCACCGTCATGGATAGTGTGGATGTTTATTACTTTTTTAAATATTTTTTTGTACCTATACTCGGGAAAGCGACACAATGAGGAAAAAATTTTTATTAAAAAATGTTCATGTTGTCTTGTTTTGGAGTGGTCGATAGACTATTTGTTTCTACAGGAACTACAGACAGGAACAAGTTAAAATTATTTTAGTTAATAAGTTAACAAGTTGAAAATATGAACGAGGTTGATGTACAAAAATAATGGCAAATAAACATAAATTAAACGTAGTAAATATGTAAACTAAGTCTAACTTTGTTATTAGTGCGAATAAGTTAAAAAGAAAAATAACAGAAAACTAACTTTGGTTTTCAAAGTGTCGGCCTACGCAATAAAAACATACTGTATACTTCTTTTCAGAAACTATATTTTTCTTATTCGAAAATTATTATTTTTATTTTTATTTGCAACTTTATGAGTTTTACATTAATTTTTTATTTATTTGTGCTGTAAAAGTGTTAATCTATTGAACTAATGATTATGAAGACCAACTAGTTATTCTGCGGCCTACAACTCTGTCCTGCAATGAGTTATATCACAATATCTAGTAGGTAAACAGTTAAGATCATTCGTCAGCAGAACTATATAGACCGTTGTCGAACTTATTAGTTCTCAACGGTGCCATGGGGACTACACACTTATAGGTTATGTCTCGCCCATACTATTCTTACATGCTTTTTGTGTTTAATTTGTTATTATTTAAAAATAAAAAGACAGTTTAATAGAATGCAATTTACTTAAAAATATACGAAAATATGGCAAGATTAATTTATTATTTCTTACAATTAAACAACATTCCATACATATTTAAAAAAAATGTAGTCGCATAAGTTATGCTTAATAGAATCGGTCGACCCCTTCCCCCATATCTACGGCACTGACAAGACAGGGTTACTGAAATGTTTTATGTAAGTATGTACCAAATATAGGTACAATCATATCGAAGTTATTATTATGCCCTTTTGAAATATTTAAAACAAACTATTTTTTTAATTTTAGGACGCAGGTCTTCAAAGCAAGGCTTACATAAACTTTTTTCCGCTCCTTGTAGGACATACTGTGTAAGAACTTAACATTTTGACACTGACATTTAAAAATTTAATTTTCTAAAAGTTTTATATTTTGTATATAATTTAATATCTATTAATATTCAAATAACTATTAATTCCATACAGGCCTCCTGAAAACACAATTTTAAAAAGCAGAAATATATTTATTAATGTATCATAGTTGTATTTCGTGTTATGTTTGTCATAACTAGTAAGGAAATAGTTAATTTTGTGAAGGTTTTCTACATTACTTAAGGATGTAAATATTGAAGACATGTTTATTTGATTACTTTGAATTAATTTATTTTCCACAAGGCTTTTGAAATGGTTAAATTGAAATAAAGTTGGATAAATTTAGTAAATAACAATTTACTAAAGAAAAACTTTGAATATATATAATTTTTTGAGAGATTTTTTCTAAGAAAGCACCTTACTACAATTATCAGTTCCGAGACGGCTATGTTACGTCAACCAATTTGAAAAACGGTGTAATGAATGATAATTATAAATATAACATATACCTACTTATATCAAATTCTGTTATTAGTATTATTATTTGGGACACATTGTATAGAGAGCAATCCAGTTGGCCGCGTTGCGAAAGATAAATAATTAATAATATGCAAACCTTGAGAATATTAAATCGGTCGTTTCGAAAATATTTTCCCAACATTGTTCGCTGTTTGCTGGACGGGCCTTATTTTCCCAACATTCTTCCACGGCATTTTACATATCCTTCACGGTTCTTGTGAAATTAAAAAATGCCTGTTTTCGGAGGGTATTTAAAATCGACTGTGAGAAAAAATAAAACGCACGCCTGAATTCTGTGTAGCTCCTGTTAAATACTGGGTGCTGTTAACAATTCCAAGTTGTTTATTGTAAAAATATACAGCGCTATTATTATTATTTTTTTTCACATACTGCAGTATGTTTTAAAATAACGTACCATAAATTCTAGGTGATAGTATATAAAAATAAATTTACTGTATGCACTAAGGGTCATGCTATAATTGTGTGTGTATATTTTGTATTTTCTCTCTCTGCTTTTTTCGGTGTGAGATTTTTGATTAAGCAAAACTGTTTTAATAAAAATAAACTTTGATTTTTTTGGCGTAAAAATTTATTTCATTAATTATTTAATTTTTTTTACATGTGGCAAGTAATTTTATTAATCACAATTTGGCATGGACATTCTATATTTATTTATTTTTCCAATAAATAAAAATGTTAATAAACAGTATTCCATCCAATAATAATAATAAGAATATTGCAATAATAAGAAATATAATTAAGAATCCAACACTTGAACTTGAATTTCCAAAATAGTTAGTGGGGTCGAAATTCTGACGATTTTAACTGTATACAAATTCACTGAATTTTTACCTTTATTTATTTAAGTTATTCATTAATTTTTTTCAAACATCTTTCGATATATTTGCGTAATTGTAAAGTTTTTCAAAAACTGTACCTTGCAATGTAAAAAGAACTTTGTACTAATTGTAAGGTATATTTGGATCAATTATCATATTTTGCTTTAATGATTATTAGTAGCATTTGTGCTATTTCATTTAAATATGCTCTGTACCAAGTGTCTGTGACATGTTGGGAAATCTCGAAGGTGGAGATATTGGTGGCCAAAATAACTTGTTTGTTATTTGCTCTTTAAACGGTTGATGCTTTTTAGAAAACTGTAAATAATTTGGTTCATACACTAGTTGTCAAGGCACACTAGTTTAATTTAAGGATTAAAAGTTGTTTAAAAACGAAATGCATTGAAATTTGTATATGCCAATATATCGATAACCAAGGCAGATATCAAAAACGAACAAGAGAAAGAAAAAACATTCCTTTTTTTATTAAATGAATAGGACATAACTGACGCCCATACAAGTAAGACCAAAATTTGTTCAAAATTGTTATTTGTCATGTCAAAAACATAAATAGTGTCAAGTTTTTTTGTTCATATTCTGATAGTTTTTAAGTCAAATTGCAATTAAAGCTTTAGGCGCACACAAGATAAGTTCAAAACTGGTGTGGGATTGTTTACAAATGCTGACTGAACTGGCCGCCAACAATGCAGTCAGACTGTGTTGGGTGCCAGGGCACAAAGGCATTTGTGGAAACGAGAAAGCAGATGAACTTGCTAGGATGGGATCCGAGACAGAGTTCATTGGCCCGGAGCCCTTCTGTGGCACATCTCCCAGTGTGGCCAGGCGGGCTCTGGGCAAATGGACTGAGACAGAGACAGAACATAGGAAATACTGGACTTCAAGGCCAGGACATAGCCATTCTAAGGAGCTTATGGAGTATCCTTCGAAGGGAAGAGCGAATGAGCTACTGAGCTTGAATAGAATCCGGCTCAGGAGAGTGACAGGACTCATAACGGGACACTGTCACTTTGGGAAACATCTACATAGGCTAAAGCTTGTAGACAGTCCGGTCTGCCGAGGATGTGAATCGGCGGATGAAACTTTTCTGCATATCCTGGGCGAGTGCCCGGGATTTGCACGTAGTAGAATGGCGCTCCTGGGAGACCTTATTTGGAACCCAAGAGAGAAGTGTCAGCAAGGAAGCTTTTGGACTTTGTAAAAAGGACAAATCTAATTGCTGAATAGGGCTAGTAGTGGGACGCACAATAGGCCTAATTAAGCCGCGGTGCTATGGGACTTATTAGGACCAACCACTAGGCGAAGAAGAAGAAGAAGAAAAAGAAGAAGAAGAAAGTTCTTAAAATTATTGAGTTTCAAAATAAAATTCAAACATTGACCGCCCTGTATCTTTAAAACCAGCAACATTTGCGTGAGGCAAATTTTGGCTCAATCGACTTATTTTGGCCACCAGTATCTCCAGCTTCGAGATTTTCCAATCTTTCGTAGACACCCTATATATCAAATGTTTCAGCAAAAAAATCTAATTTTAACGGTAATTTAATAAATATATAGCTTCCATTGTGTTATGCACATTTGAAAATCTCAAGCCCCGGTGTCGTTATTTTCCTTCAAGGGAAACTAATTTCGGGACACTGTGTTTTGGTTGAACCAGAAAAATTTGTTAAACTCTAATGACGAATTCTCTAACGCAAATCAGTAAAAAAATTCTATTACCACATGTCAGGAAATGTTTCGTTTTCAAGATAACAAGATGTTAAAGTTGAAAAAAAATGTTGGTTCACAAAGGTAGGCATCATATGAGTTTTTTGCAAACAAAGGTGTACTTCCAGCGAGGGAGATAGTAAGTTTGGTTCGTATTGTTTTTTTCTACCAAGCTGTTTCAAATTTGACTCACTAGTACTAGTACTAGAGAACTAAAGACTCCAAAAAATATATTCTTGCTGCATATTGCGAGTTGTGTATTCTACTTATCCTCTTGCCCAATTATTATTATTATTACCGATACTTTGAATTATAATAATTAGAGTTAGGTATGGTAATTTATTTTATATAAGCCCATATATAGGGTGTTAAAAAAAGAGTGTAAACTATTTCAGGAGGTAATAGTATGAACCAAAATAAGCAGAAAAGTCTTAATAAACATGGGTCCGCAAAGTAACGGTTGCGGAGATATGGACCACTATTCGTTTTTCAAACATTTTATTTTATTAGGAATAAACCGACAAAGGAAGCTTTTAACAAACAAAAAACAAAGTTACAGAAGATGTTCAAAGTGCCCTCCGTCCATTTCCAAGCAGGCACGACATCTTCGTCTCAACGATATTCGAACTCTTTCGAAAACACCCTCCTTGGTTTGGATTTCTTGACACTTTTGATTAATCCGTAGCTGCAGCTCTTCCAGGCTATTTACAGGAGTACCATACACTAATGTCTTCAAATATCCCCAAACAAAGAAATCTAGAGGGTTCAGATCAGGCGATCTTGGAGGCCATAAAACAGGTCCGGCCCTTCCTACCCATCTATGTGGAAAAGTTTGGTGTAAATGCTCTCTAACGGCCATGGAAAAATGAGCTGGAGCACCATCATGCTGGAACCACATTTGTTGCCTCTGATTCAAAGGAATGTCTTCCAAAAACTCATACAGTGTGTTCTGCAGAAAGTTGAGGTAAGCAGCGCCTGTTAATCGGTTTGGTAAAACAACAGGACCTAGAAACCTGTCACCTACAATACCCATCCAAATGTTTAATGAAAAACGTGCCTGATGTCCAGATTCTATTAGAGCATGAGGATTTTCGTCGGCCCAAATATGCGTATTGTGAAAATTAAACACTCCATTTCTTGTGAACCCGGCCTCATCAGTAAAAAGAATATTTGCAAGAAAACCAGGGTCTTCGGCATCATGACGTAGAAACCAGCGGCAAAAAACCAAACGTTCTTGATGATCATTTATTGGATTTAAGGCCTGTACTCGTTGCACATGGTATTGATGAAGCAGTTGCTTGTGAAGGATTCTACAAACAAGAGGACCACTAATTCCTACCTCGGCTGATGTTCTCCGCACATTCGTACCTGGATTCTGCTCTACCAGTGCTAGCATTTCTTCTTCTGCTCTAGGAGTGGATACCGACCTTGGTCTTCCGGATAAATGGCACTGTTT
>NW_019416640.1:214106-278173 GCF_000390285.2 Anoplophora glabripennis | reverse complement strand
AGAATCTCATGAACGCTGCGTATTATCGAAAAATACCAAGAGACCTTTTAGAGTACTTTTGTATGGTAGTATTTAAATTTACTTTACATTCTTCGAAAAACTCAATGGCGTACTTTTTTTTGAAAAAGGTGCCACGCATCCCTACCTTTGCACGCCACTGGCTAATCCGATAGGACTAATATTCTGTTAATTATGAGAACCCCCAATACGCAAAATGTGTACCAAGTTTGAATCAAATCTACTCGTGGATAGCCGAGATATGTCAAAAAGTGTTTATTTTTTTTTTAACTTCAACGCCCTATATCTCCAAAACAAAGGCTTTCATAAAAAAATTTATAGAGCAAACTACACTTAATTTTGGATAGGGAATACATTCCTGCATTTTCCAAATTTAAAGTGAAAACACCCTGTATATATTTATTTTATATATTTATGATTGTTTAATTAAATGTTATATGATATATGCATATTAACCTAAAATGGATTAATATAATTATTCTACATGGAAGTGGATATACATTCTGGCAAAAAAGTATGCAGAATTTGTTATTAAAAAAAAACTTTTAAGATAGATTTACCTGATTACATAAATAAATCTTAACGGAAGAAAAATTGTAATTCAATATTATGATTTTACTCTTTTGTAAAAGCATTAGGCTGATTCGAACAAATTCAAAAAATAATTTATTAAAAGTCTTATTAAATGAAGTCTAATAATTTTCTTCGACACCAGAAATCTAGGTATCCACCCTCACAGACAAGATTGCTAACTGCTGATCTTATTAAATGCCCCCAACTGGTATTGTATTATACCACACTATTTTAATATTCATTAAACAGTTAGTAACAAATAATTATCCAAAATTAAATCTCAAAACAATATATGTAAATATAATTAATACAAAACGCATACCTGATATGTTGAAATTATTAAATTAGTTTAATGCCTTTAAAAAATAATAAAAACATGCCAGAGTCAATAATATAATGTTCTTGTCAAGAATATGATACTTTAATATAAATACATGCACTTTTGATTCCAAAATTTTTGTTTCTCTGCATTTGCTGATGTTTTGATTGGTTTTCATTGTACTCCAGTTTGTCCGCGACCCATATAACACTTGGTCAACTGTTCATATTAAAGTTTAATTGTTGAGAATGTTTAATTTAATCTCACAAATAACCGACCTGAAGGGTAAGCATCTTGTAGATTATAATAGATAAGGCGAAAACCTCGCACTCGTGGGAGAAATTTTCCGATTCGATTTTTTTTGCATATTCAGATTCGTGAGATGTTCCTTAACATGAATCAAGATGATGTCGGCCGGAAATCTGGTGCCCATTTGTTTAAACAAACTTATTCAAAAACAAATTGTGAAAATTGTTTTTTTAGGGTTTTTTGGCACATTATAAACAAAAAAGTTCCTATGCACTATGCCTTGATAGTTTTAAAGTTATAAACAATTAATTTAACTAGCTAAAAATGCGAAAATTACTATTTTCAACGACCGATTTCCGGGTTAAAAATTGTTATTTTTGATGTTGCCAGATACCTAAACTAAAGTTTAAACATCCCCCTACAAGATACTGAAGAGTCCGGAGTTAAAAAAAAAAATTTTTACAATTTGTTTAAAATAAGTTTGTTTAAACAAATGGGCACCAGATTTCCGGCCGGTATCATCTTGATTCATCTCACGAATCTGAATATGCAAAAAAATCGAGTCGGAAAATTTCTCCCACGAATGCGAAGTTTTCGCCTTGTCTATAAGATGTGACCGCCACATGATGTTTTCTAAAATTAATAGGGCCTAAACCATCAACCGTGACGTCTATTTAAGCGGTAAATGATGATGATTTGGCGACACTAAAACTGCTTAGCTTACCACTTTTGTATCCAATCAGGTTGCCTGGAAGACAAAATTTTTTTTAATCGTAATTTGTAGTATCAGCTTTTGAACTGCTGAAGTTAAAATTCCATTTATTTACCTTTTTTTTAATTTGAAATAGACTGAGTAATTACATAATAACTTCCAGTGCTATGGAGCTGGATATGGTAAAGTCATACTAGCATACCGTTGCCTAGATGGTACCACTCCTCATTTTAGTACCATTTATTGTTATTTTCAGTTTGGGCGCAGAAAGGAGGGGGAGTTGCAAGAGTCTGAACGAAAGCATATATCCACCCAATAATAAAAAGTAATAAAGATACAAATAGTAGTTTCGTTTTAGTAATTAGTCATCATCATTAAATTTTCGTGTTTTTGCTTTATACTATGATAAAAATTGTTCACAAGGGATTTTTACATATTGGTAATGACGTAAATGAATTTAACATACATAATACATTGTGTAGAATTACATGTTACATGTGTTACATTTTTTAAATATATTTGATGTAAATATACGAATATAAATGCGAATTTACATAACCCGATTTAGCTTAGTCAATCACATTAATCATGTGATCATTCGATGTGATGTTTACATCCGTGTATAGAAAATTGTGCTAGTTGTTCAGTAGGCATGTTTAGATTCATTTATTATGTCATAATATAGCACAGTGCTTTAATTACCTAAATATAATGTTATAAATAAATACTGAGGTAAGTAGTATGATTTTGTAAATATTATATTATCTCAATAAATTAAATTAGTTACATGTACAATGCAACATTTTTTTCATTACGATGATGTATCATACTTTGTTTCTTTTTTATTTCTGTAAATACTAAATTATCTACTTTTGTAAAAGGTGCTTAGAAAACAAAACATTCAACTATTACTAGAACCGAAATCTTAACAGTTTAGTTTAATTTTCGTTAACGTCAAAGTTCAGTGAACTAAAAACTTATTGATTAATAAAGTTGAAAAATATCTGACTGCTTCATGTGAAAATTGCGTTTTTATTGTTCTAAACTTAGGCAATGAAAATTTAACCTGAATGACAAAATTTAGATTGAAATAATAGTTGGACACGTCGTTTATAAAGCACACTATAAAAATAGTGTATGGTTTTTTGACGAAATAAAAAAGGGTAAACTGACGATTTTGAATAGGATGTGTTGTTGTATAAAAATAACTAAAACTATACTCAATAATTATTTGAATTCATTAAATTGAACATGAAGTTATATGTGAGTAGAAAAAATACCAAGATGAAATACTTTCTTTGTTCGTTACCAATTCAAATCTAATGGATACCAAGATAATTTGATAACTGATGGAATGTATTGCGACATGGTATCTAGATTTAATGTATTTGGCATATGGGCGTGTGCATAGAATGCTCTTCCCTCTCCCGACTTTCGTTCCTTCCCGACTTTTGTTAAGTAATGCTTAAACATTATTATAAGCATAAATTTGATTGTTTTTGTTTCGTCTAACAAATGTCATTATTTCTTTATTAGTTTTTGTGGGTTGCATTGTCCCCCTCCCTCTCTCGAATTTTGTATGAACGCCTAGGTATGTTTTAATTAATAATTAGTTTCAGTTATTTCAGGTCACGAAGTGCAAAAAATAACATATCTTAAAACTAAAGTGCCACTGAATTATAACATGGAATTACCATTTTCCTATTTTCGATGCTACTTGTAGATCAAATAGACCCTTTTAGTGTGACGTCACACATTCAGGCAACCCGCAACAAATTGTCAGAGTATAAAAATGAGCAACTTCAAATTAACTTATTTTTACAAGGATTTGGAAGTATTTAAGAACAACCAGCACGTGTTTCGTAAAATAGATACACTAATGTGCTTAAAACTTATAAAAAACGATATAAAAGAATATTGTTAATTTTAAATAAAGTAAAAATTTAACATTAGCCGTCTTATTCCCAATGCGCATGCTCGGGAAGAATAGCCTCATACGCAGGTGAGATCTTGTTGATATGTTATCGCTGTCATCATTAGCCTATTTTGTCTTCTTTTGTTTGGCATTTCATCTTGGCATCTTGGCATTTTCTAGTTCTACGAAGTATTTTTCTTGGTGCTCAGCTGTGTCAGTTTGTTTACCGAGTGTTTTCGTGTGTGTGTGTGAGTGTTTTTTTTTCTTCTAAAGTGGTTTATTATAGACGTACTCTTAACCAGAATCAAACTTTTCTTTTGCGAGGCTACTTCGCTTACATGAAATTATCTTTAATGCGCATGCTCATATTCTATAAACTTAAAAATATAAATTCTGTAATTCATTTACTTTGGCACTTGGGGTTTGAAACTTCTTAAATATTTCTAATATTGCCCGAATATCGCGATATTTAAGGTCATAACAAGGAAGACAATTTTTTGGCACTTATGTCAAAAATACATAAGATCGAAAACCGATCTACTAAAAATTCTTCATGACAATGTGTACTGTGGGGTTGCCTATTATTTGGCGTATGTGACGTCGCTATTATTATTGAAATGAGGTCTGGGATCCGTGAGTGGACTGTCTCTTAGTTCCACGCCTACATATACAATAATTTATTCTGCTACACCATGTGGGTCAATGTTTTCGCTAACTATTTGCACGTACCACTGAACGCAAATTGTCAATTCCAAATGTGAAGCAAGAGAAGTTTTTATTATCGAGAAAAAAGAGAAATCACCTCCTTCCTTCGGTTCCCTAAATCGATGCAGGAAGTTATCAGACAAAATATAGCATGAATTTGCTTGTGCGATGTTAGATATACATACAGGGTAACATACAACGAACGTTTGCGATTAAAGTCAAATGGAAAGAGCAAATAGGAAGGCGCTAGCGTAAATTTTTGTGGCATGATGATGTAAGTGTTTGACTTCAAATTCAGTCTTGCTAAGTTTACCATCGTAAGGGCTGTGACCTTATCGAAATTATTTTCCCCAATTTTATAAATATTTTTTTACATGTACAAGTTTTCGTTTTTCTCAACAAGTTTTATGAGTGGTTTTATGTTGAGGTGTTGTTAAATTATTTTTATTATGTACATTAATATGATGAACATCAGTTCTAAATCTTACTTTCCTGTAAAGATATATAGGCTGCTTAGAGATGATTATTTTATGGTAAAAAATGCAATAATATGCCAAACGACACTGCTCCATATTCAACCAACGGAATTGTTTCATATGACCAGAAACATGGTCAAACTTACGTAAGCCACAAACAAATTTTACACATGAATTCTGAACCAATTGCAAACGACGCTGCTCAATTTTGAAGATAGCAGGACCATCATCTACATAATTGAAGTGAGATAAGACATTCACAGATTCACACAAAACTTTTTTCCAATTCTTACTTATGAGGTGTCATCTGCCATAAAGTGGTTTTAAGTTAGTATAAGCCTTTTTAACAATTAAACTTACATGTATTCTATAACGTAAATCAGAATCTATGACTAGTCCTAAATTCTTGGCACTAGTTGTTACTTCTAAAGTGTCATTACCTACACATATAGCGATATCTTTAAAGTGTCCACTACAAGCCCATCTCCTACCAAAAAGCATTACTTTGGATTTTGTTGAGTTGATACTTAAACAAAATTGTTCAGATATTTTGAACAAAGCCTCCAAGTCCTGAAATTACCGCTAAACGAATAGTATAGTTGTGTATCGCCTGCATAAAAATGTGACTTACAAGACTTCAGTATTTTGCAAAATTCGGAGGTATATAAAGTAAATAGTAAAGGTCCAAGAATGGATCCTTGCGGAACTCCACAGCTAATTAACTTGAAGTTTGAAGCAGTATTATTTAAGAGAAGATACTGTGAGCGTCAATTTAAGTAATTATTTAACAAACAAGTTGCATTATTTGAAAAGCCTATGAAGTACAATAAAGTAGTTAAGGTTTTCTGTTTTACCTTATCCTGTAACTGGAACTTTGTTCCGTTGAGTATTGTAATTTCTAAATAAAATAAATAAATAAATAAAGTAAAAACACAAGAGATAATAATAAAATATATATACAGTGTGGCCCATTAACAACTACGACACCCGTCTAAGAAGTTTTTGGCGTGTGCTATTTTATTGAAAAATTATCAGTTTTCTGTACTTGTAACAAAATATACTATTCCAAAAGTGAAAAATAAAAAAGTTACCGGAGTTATCATTTTCGGCGGAAACCTTGTGCACATTTGAAAGTAAAAAAATAAATAAATTTTATTTAATGCTCTCCATAGTGACCGTTTCGGCTTACGATTAGAAATATTCAGTATATGCTACGGTTTGACAAAGCCTCTATCGTATTAGTAATGTCTGAACTCAAGCACACGTTTTTTTTTTCGGTGCTTTTTGAAGTGATTGGGTCGGCGAGTAGAAAGGCAACTGCGTGCCGGACATCTTTATATAAATCATTGATATTCAAATTTCTACCTGGCTCCTAAACTCCTTTGAAAATAAAAGACGAGATGAATATTAAAGAATTTAGTTTAGAATATAAATACGTATCTATTACCTACGTCTTAACAACGTCAAGCAAATATTAATATAATGTAAATAATGATATGTAGAATACGCCTTTATAATAAATTTACGTGTTTTCTACCAAACATTTATTGTAAAAATGTTAAGCATAAAAATTACTTGGATTTGATTCGAAATAAAGTATTCACATTTAGGTATTCTCGTACATGCATACACTACGTTTCAAAGGTAATAAATTCCACAACACAGGCTATTTTCTGTCTTAGCTGCAGGAATTTCTTTTTTGGTATCATTTTGGGCTAGAAAACTTTTCGCCATCCAGAGTACTGAAATAAAAAAATGTTTGTGGCACTTACTAAAATGTTTCTGAAACTATTTAATGTAGGCTGATGGGGCTAAAGATTTAACTATTTAAAAATAATAATAAAAAATTACTATAATAGTATAAAAGTATATTAGTCAGTAATGGAGGAATAGTCTGTTCGAAGTCAGTTGAATGTAAAAACTCGCCTGGCAATAAAATTGAATGACTTTCATAGGCGTCCCTAAAGCAGTTTTCTGCTAAAGGTAAAAAATTATAATAAGTTGTATATATAATGTGCAGAAAATTTCTATTATATGTTCATTTGGCCAACAACATATTTTAAATATTTATGTCCTCAAACAATTTTATTATATTAATGGTAAATTTCGTTTTGTTCCGTTTCGAAAGGTCTCCAAAATGCCATGTTGTAATAATATTGTTTTCCCTTTCGCAATTGTGATATCAATGATTAATAGAAGGTTCCTTTAAAAAAATAAAATTACATGAATCACACCAAATTCCGCATTGCTGCACAGTACTGCTGGGCAATTTGTCAACACTTGTCAGCAGCTGAGATTTATTGCCCAGTGGCCCAATGCAGCTGTGTTAGATTTCCTTTGTCCGCGCTCACATTCTTCAACTGGGCGTATACATTTCTACCACCTCCACGTTTAGTTCGACCAGACCTGTATATGGGTATGGTTAAATAAATATGCGAACGAGTTTTTCAAATATTTCAATGCCGTGTTTTTAGTATTAGTACTTCCTAGTATAATCTATCCGATATGAATTGAATTACCAAGACGTTGACAGTATGTAAAGTCTTTCCGATATCAATTGAAGATATTGACAGTATGTACCAGGTTCGGTCGCTGACGCAACAAATCGGCATTGAAATATTTGAAAAACTTGTTCCCATATTTATTTAGCGATTCCCATATACAGGTCTGGTCGAACTATACGTGGAGGTGGTAGAAATGTATACGCCCAGTTGAAGAATGCGAGCGCGGGCAAAGGAAAACAAACACAGTTGGATTGGGCTACTGGACAATAAATCTCAGCAGTTGACAAGTGGTTGATAAATTGCCCAGCACTGTAGTGCACAATGCGGAATTTGGTGTGATTCAGGTAATTTTAATTTATTATAGGCACCTTCTATCAATCATTCATATTATAATTGTGAAAGGGAGAAATAAGAGAGATATCTTGTTTACTTATATTATCACAACATGGCATTTTGGAGACCTTTTGAAACGGAACAAAACGAAATTTACCACCAATATAATAAAATTGTTTGAGGACATAATTAAAATATGTTGTTGGACAAATGAACATATAATAGAAATTTTCTACACATTATGTATTATGTACAAATTATTATAATTTTTTACCTTTAGCAGAAAACTTTTTTAGGGACGCCTATGAAACTCATTAAATTTTATTACCAGGCGTTTTTTGCATGTTCAACTGACTTCGGAAAGACTATACATACTGTTAACGTCTTGGTTATTCAATTCATATCGGAAAGATTATACTAGGAAGTACTAATACTAGAAACCCCCTACTATCGACGCTACTAAAATACTATACTAAATACAAATAGTATTTTTATTATTCGAAAAATCTCGCGTTACGAAATTAAACATTATTTCTATTTTACATTGATCTTATTAAAACATTCCTAGATTTTTTTGTTACAAATGCCGTTTTAACAGTAATATTTGTACCTTCTGTGTAAGATTTTTCACTGTGGCGTTTTTTTCCGCCATATTTTTTGCATCTCTAAGAAAAGAATGATAAAGGCCAAAGTTTTATAAAATTTTCTTGCGATCTCAAAAAAATATATACTAAAAAATTGATTGCTGCATTACAACAGTGACATAAACTTAATTTTTATTATTAAATGGAACTATCCGCATATCGTATTTTTTTGCATTCCTCTTCCTCTATGTTCTTATATATACATGTCACATATTTGCTTTCATTGTTTGGACAATAATTTGGTTTATTTACAGACCGACACAAATAAGTCTGCGTCTGAAATAACTCCACACTGGACACGACAAGAAAAACGCTTTTATCCTAAATCGCCGAGCCTATGCCTTATTCCTTGTTGCCGAATAAGTTCTTTCTCAATCTCGCGCAGCTCTACTGAATCAGAAACGCAAATTTACGAGATCTGTTCAGAAAAGAACCAAACTTTATTTTTTAACTTTATTATTAATTTTATACATTATTGGTTCCTGTCTCCTTCAAAATACTCCCTTTCCCTATTCACACCTTTTCCCAAGTGTGCCTTTATCGCGAAGCAGTCCTGGATAGCTTCATGGCCTTTAACGTCTATGACGGATTTGCTTTGATGTCATCAATTGTCTGACAAACGGCGTCCTTTCAGCACTGATTTTAATTTCGAAAATAAGAAACAATCGCAAGGAGCCAGGTCTGGTGAGTAACGAGGGTGAGGGAGGAGAGTAATCTGATTTTTGGCATAAAAGTGGGGAACTGACAAAACTGAGTATGAGGGCGCAATGTAATGGTGCAAGGACCATGAGTTGTCTCGTCACAACTCTGGTCTCTTTTTGTGAATTTTTTCACGTACCCATTGTAAAACGCCTTGATAGTACCCACGGTTCAGTGTTTCACCTTGAGACAAGAATTCAAAATCCACGATTCCATTAAAGTCGAGACTGGCGTGCTGCCTTGGGGCGTGGACATCATTTGCCAATCTATTGTAATGATTGAACTTTTGTCTCAATGTCGTAGCCGAAAATCGTTCGCCTTCCGTTATGATCCTTTGAATTAAGGTTTCATCGTCATTGGATTGTTCAAGAGTTGCCCACAAACGTCCACACGATTTGCTTTCCATTGTTGGGTCATCAAACGAGGAACAAATTTTGCTGCAACTCGATGCATGTTCAATTTTTCACTCAAAATTTCATGGCACGATCCAATTGAGATGCTAATCTCTTCTGCAATTTCTCCGACAGTCAATCAGCGAGCGATTTGCACGCACCAGATCTTTGACTTTCTGAACATGGAAGTCATCAGCTGAAGTAGAAGGTCTTCCTAATCGAGGATCATCATCAATTGAACTGACGACCACTTTGAAGTCGTGGAAACTATTCGTAACACTGCAGACACGTAACACGACCCAGAGCATCATCTTCGCAAGCTTATTTGAAACGTTTCTTGAAGTTTCACGCAAAATTTTACGTTGCGTCGTTGGACCAGAAAGTCACACATTTCAAAAATGGTACTAACACTGAAACATGTTGCAGTATCACGAAAACTGAATGAGATATACACAATCTAAGAACATGTGGTTATAGAGGAAGTTATACGCAACGCAATGCTGTCAACGGCATATCACTAAATATCTCCATTAGCGCGTAATTAAAAATTTTTGGTTATTTTCTGAACAGATCTCGTATTTGTATCGATCTGTACCAACCCTGCACATAGTCAAGATTGCCATGGAATCAGTGCGAGGGTATGTTTTCCGCTTTTAAGTTTACTAAACAAACCTTCAATTTTCTAAGAAAAAATGCCTTATTGTAAAATGTATTTTATAATATCTTCATGATGTTCTAGGCAAGACATAATATTCCAGAAAGTTTTTGTATGATACCCCGTTGTACTATTACTCATTCAATATTTTATTCCTTAGGTCACATAAGTTATTAGAGCGTTCATTGTGTACTTTATGTTCAAAAATTTTCCCTAGTCAAATTAGGATATTTTGCGGATATACATATATTTATATTATGTGAATACCATATTATTGAATATCAAAGTTTTAAAATGTTATTTACATAGACACCTTAGTTATATAAAAGAAATGACATTTTATTTAATCATTACATTTTTATTATGTTGTACCTACTTAAAGTGGTATTTTCATTTTATTTCTTGTGAAAGAATTATTTTTTATAATTAAGTTTATTTTAAATGACGAAAACAACACTAAAGTGGCAGTTTCTTTTCCAATTAATTTGAAGCAATATTTTTTTATATCAAAACTACTATTAAAAATTAAATACAAATCGATTTTGTAAAACATTTGGCTGCGTCGAAATTCTACTTCCCAATATTCCCGCCATCGATTATTATCATATCTATTGATGTATTTAGAAATATTTAGTATATAATTAACTAAATCAAGAACCAAATTTCATCAAAGAACATAAAACATCTTGAGAGATGTGTGGTTAAAATGATATATTTACAAAATTTATTAGGTACATTGTAGTCGTGACATGAACTTAGAAGATAAGGTTGTCCAACGTTTTAAAATTGAGCATCTTGCTAGAATACTAATTCAATCAAGATTTTGACAAATGTTGTATCTTTTTAAATTCCACTAAAAAATATGCAGGACTTATCTATTTGAACTTTTCGTTTTTGGAAAATATGGAGTAAAATTTAAAAATGACTGCGGGAGTACTAATCATAATCCAGAAACTATTATTCGCTTAAGAGAGATTGTGAATCATCTGTAATATACCAACTCCGGATGTAGCTCGTAGATTGTATATGAAAAATAAATTATGTTATTATTTATAATTAGCACCATGATACTTTTATTTGTTTGGAAATATTAAATACTTCTTGGCTGGAAAGCTATCTTAAAACAATGAACAGTTAAAATGTACGGTAAAACAGTTCAATAGTCTGTTTTTGGCTACATAGAAAACTAAGTTAGTGTTTATAATAAAAATAAAATAGATAAATATTTTTATTGCATAATTGGTTAAAACAGTTTTGTTAATATTTAAATAAATACAATGGTTTCTGCATAAAGCTAATGGTAAATGGTCCATGATCTGAATCACAGTATACTAATCAATCAGTAGGGAATCTTAAATGATTTATGAATGAATTTCGTATGGCAATTTTTAAATACCCCACCCTAGGAAAAGTCGCTAAGAATATGGCGGATCCTTCGAGCATATACTACTGGAGGCATGCCATTGCGAAAACTGTGGCTGAGTGTGCGAGAGAAACAGACATAACCTCAGTACATGCTGTCTCAATCTAGCACGTCGCGATTGGTTGGAAATGAATGCTCCAACCAATCGCGGCGTGCTAGAGTGAGACAGCATGTCTGAGATACTGTCTGTCTCTCAGCCACACTTTTCGCAATGGCATGCTACCTCTAGTAGTATAGTAAACATAACCTGTTCTTTTTCCTGGTTTTAATACTTTTAATTATTATACATTAATTTCTGATTAATTATTATAATCCGAGGTAATAAAGAGATTGTTAGCTATGTAGTAGTGTTACACGTAAATTGAGTTTTTTTTTTATTAAGAGAAGTTTACATTTTTTGGTTAAATACAGGTTTAGTTATTTGAATTCCAGCAGAAATAATTTAGATTAGATTATATCGGTCTGAATTTTATAAATTTTGTTCAAAAACTTACGAAAGCGTATTTATTTTCTAAACATATTTTAAAATGTAAGTTTATTATAATTTTTATTTCATTATTAACTATTTACTGGGTATAGTATTACTTATAAATAAATAATCACTAATAAAATACACAAGAACAAGATAACTAAACTAAACAACTACTCGACATCATAAAATAAGGTTTTTAATACATAAAGCTGAGATATAAGAAGGTATAAGTGAGGTTAGTTACATATACAATAATGAAAACATACTAGATCTATGAATGAAAATATGAGAACGGAAATCGTAATAACTGTCAGTCACTAACAAAATGGTGGAAATATGGAAGACGCGGGAAACGTAACTTTCCCTACTGTGATCTGAATATACGCATTTTTGTCATAAGAGCAATTTTTACTCGTTTTAATTGTGTGGAGTTCGTGTTGAATTTATCTATTTTTCTCACCAAGCTGTAATGATTTTTCCTGAATTTCTAACTTGTCGTCACGCTCCCTTATAAACACTTTAGGATATTAATCATTGTTATAGTACATATCTATATGCTAAAAAAAATATTGGTTCTATATTATTATGTGATAGTAATTAAATATTGGTCAAATAGATATTATACAGGGTGTCTGGTAAGTATATGACACTCTCGGGAGTGTATAGGGGAGGTCAAAATAACTCTAGTTTGTCATAAAAAAAAAATTCCTAAAGCGCCCCTTAACGGAGATACAGAGCCACAAAGGGGTACCCAGCGATTTACCTTTTCGGTTCTAACTTTTGAACCGACTTATATAATTTAATAAAATTTTAATATTTTATGTAGACCACAAAGGCTCATAAAGCCATACTACAGTAGATGTTTTACACTGTCAGAGAAGTCAGGAACGGACTTGCCACCAAACTCGTTGGGCCAAAATTTTTACAGGTGTTATTTTATAGATCTGAAAACTGAATTTTTAAATACTTTGGTCATTCCTCTTTAAAAAAGGTACTCTACATTTGTTTCGATAAAATTAGCCGTTTTCGGAATAATATATTATGAGGTGATATACAAATAAATTTTTGTATATATATTTTGAAATAATAAATCAGAATTCTGCAATAAAACACTAGTCGTTTTTATGTCATTAATGACAACACTTGTAAAAATTGTCTGATTGATTGAGTACACAAGACCAAATAGTGGAGCATTATTCCTATAACGAATAAGCTGACAAGCACTCGGCAATTGTGTTGAAGCAAGAAGAATTTATTCTGATACATTTCCAAATCAACGTTTACCGCACTGAACAATTTCTGAAACGGTTGATTGTAGCTTACGAGAAAGAAGTAAAGAGTCAAGTGAAATAAAAAAATGCTAAAAGTAGTTAATCTTTTGCTAATACATTGTAAGAAGTTTCTTGCCGCATCGTGGCAGAGGGACTCCAAGAAGAGCAAATAACCTTCAGTTAGATGAGGAAATTCTGGATGAGATTGCTGAAAATCCCTCCAATAGAGTAAGAAAGGTGTCGATCCAGGTTCATGCGACAAAGTGCACCGTTCATGAGACCCTTCCAGAACAACTGCTACATCCTTATCATGTCCAAAAGGTACATGAAATGTCTGTGATTATCTGCAAGAGTCCATTACACAAATTGGTTTTTGCAATGATTTAGGCAAAATACAAATTTTATTAGTATTGTTTTGTTCACGGACGAGGCCAGTTTCAATCAAGACGGAGTAACGAATCGCCATAATTTGCATTTATTATTTACTTTTGGTTATCAATAGATAGGTCGATATAAGCCTGTTTTATGGCCATAGAAGTTGCCCGACATGACTTCATTGGATTTCTTTTTATGGGGAAATTTAAAAAGGGCTTGTGTATTCGACGCCAGCTCACACCAGGAAAAACCTGATAGAAAAAATAACACACCATTGCAACGAAATTCGAGACAATTTTGGAATATTGTTTTCAGTACAACGAGAAAACATTTGTCGGATAAGGAAATGTAAAAAAAGCGACCATTTTGAAAATGTATCAGAATGAATTCTTCTTGCCTCCACACAATTGTCGAGTGCTTGTCCATAAGTTAGATGCATGTAAGCATTAATGAGATGTAATAATAATGCCAAATTTTATTATTTGAATACGAATTATTAGTTGTGTTGTTATTCCATTATTGTGTTTAAATATCTTATGTTAATAAACTTTATAATTAAATAAATTAATGTTTAAAAAATGTTATACAAAAACTGATTTTTTTCGAAAACCGCGGATTTTATCAAAACAAATGTAGAGTAACTTTTTTAAAGAGGAATGACCAAAGTATTTAAAAATTCAGTTTTCAGCTCTATAAAATAACACCTGTAAAAATTTTGGCCCTACAAGTGTGGTGGCAAGTCCGTTCCTGACTCCCTGACAGTGTAAAACAACTACTGTAGTGTAGTATGGTTTTATGAGTTTTTATGACCTACATAAAATATTAAAATTTTATTAAATTATACAAGTCGCTTCGAAAGTTTGTAGGTACCCAAAAGGTAAAACCTTTGGGACTATGTATCTTCCTTAAGGGGCACTTTAAGAAAACAAATTATAGGGTTATTTTGACCTCTCCTATACACTTCCGAGAGTATGCCATATACTTACCAGACACCCTGTATAGTGAAGGATAAAAAATATTCCGCACAAAAGTTAAGAACACACTAATTTCATTGCAAATTCGAAAAAAATTAAGCTTTATAGTTCCTCGCAATTTTTTCTGTTTCACGCAATTCCACCTCTGCAGTTCGGAATCCGGACCATGAAGACTAGCCTTAAAACTGTGGTAGAATAGAATAAACTCTGTGTGGCACCTGCATAATTTCACAGAACCCAACTAATATGAATTCATAACATAAGCACGTGCCTATGCAAAGTCAAACATGTTGTGTTTACCATATTTTCACAACAGAATACTACTGACGCTGCGCATTCTATTCATATGTATATTTTAATTAATTACAAGTAACATGTGCACAAAAATATTTGCATTTTTTTCTGGCCTCAGTTTATTTATTTATTTAATTTAATTCACCCAACGGGAGAAACCCAATTACAGGATGAATATTACAGCTACAATAAATCCACATTAACACAAGAAGCATAAACATTAATCAAATATGCAATAAAACCTATAAACGTCCAAAAAATTTCAAAGTCTGAAATTTTCCCTAAGCAAAGTACCTTTAATTTTTGTTTTCATTAAAAACTGTATTTGCGAAAGTTGTTCGAGAACTCAAGAAATTCTTAAATACTGGGTTTAGTCAGAAAAAAAGAATAATCACATTAAAAAATAGGTACATTTTTATTTTAAATTTACCTAATGTAGGTAATATGCAAACAGCTTGGTAGACCCAAGGACATTTAAATAAAGGGGACTATGCATGTCACAGTCTATCTCATATGTTGAGTGAAACTAGACAAGGGGAAAGCAGAGGGCTTTATTTTCATCCAACTGATGCGCGCGATTACATCTCCAATGTCGTACATTTTGGATGGGTCAAAATAAAATATTTTATAGTCCTAAGTCAATATATTTCAACAGCTACTCAGTATTTTTATAATAAATATATATAATATTTTTATAACTTCTTGGAATCCCAATAACTGTAACCATTTCTTTCTTGTTGCACCATCCCCAAGCATCCTAAAAACGTTCACATTTCACTTTTAGAATACTGAGGCAAATTTTCAGTGAGACATAAAAATATATTCCCAAAGGAGAACATCAAATGGTTGAATGAATGCAACTTTCAGTTGATTGCATCTTCGGTATTTTTATGTATAAGTGAACCACCACCATATTTTTGCTGTTGTATTTATTCAGTTTTTATGCTCGTGCATTTAGTAAAATTGTAAATATATTTTTGAAAAGGTTTTTGTCGTAGAGGAAAATGAAAATGATGAATGATTAAAATTTGTAATGTTGGGTATAAGGGATAACATTGAAATACCTATAAATATATTAAATATAAATAATGTCTGTAACTTATTTGTGGTGCAGCATTTTCCTTTGATTTTAATGGCCAAACGTGGTTCATATTATTGTTTTCTTACTATTTCAGCAAAAATTTTAAAAAAATACCAAGTCAGTTTTATAAAATTTTACCGTTATTCAAATAAAAGTTACCCACACGCACGACAATGGCCACAGTTGCATATACATTCCAAAGTCACCTTCAAGCACGCTTACCTGTGGAAGGATAGCTGATGTGGATGTTTATAATCCAATTTCTTACAAATTCTGCACTGTCTAACCATATTCACACCTTAAAAGTTTATCCAAAATACATGTATAAACACTAATCACGTTTCACTTACTAAAATCACAACTATTTTCTAACAAGAGACGCCATATTCTGCCAACCACGGCAGAACGAACGAGGAACACGCTACAAATTATTGCGTAGTTGCCAAGTCTTCAAACATGGCAAATATGAAAAATGAAAAATAGTTTAATATGTACAGAATTTAACAATATTGTATGCATAACTTAATAATACTATCCTATAATAATAATTTCCACAATTGTGATGAAAATTGCGATAAAAATATTAAGTACATTTTCAGTATAATTATACAGCTGACAACAATGATACAATTAGTCTGTGAATAGACCAGGCTTCATCTAGAAATGTAAATAAATAAGTCCCCTTTATTTAAATGTCCTTGGGTAGACCAATTTTCGAGCCGGTTGCCATGTCGTCGGTTTAGATTTCTTGACGTTTCCAGAGACATATCGTTCTCTGCCTCAGATGTAGTTTTTGAATAGAGCGATATATCTCTCGAAACGTCTAGAAACCTAAACCGACGACGGACGTAGCAACCGGTGCGGAAATTGTGGTACCATTAACAACAGCCAGGGTAGCCTGCAAACTAAATAAAAGTATCCTTTCTAATTAACAAATAGAAATAACAAATTAGAACTGGTATTAACAACAACAACAATGAAGCAAGTTCTATTCAACTTGTAAACCTCCAAGTAATACACATTTTTCTAATATTTTTCTAAATTCCTTGTACACAGACGAGATCATTTCTTCATTTATGGTGGCAACAGCTTTCTGAATTATTTGCTTAAATAAATCAATGTTATCGTCAAAATTCTTTAAATACACTGTTTGCTTCAGGTATTCTCATAAGAAATAATCTAATAGGGACAAGTCGGGCCCGTGCAGGTCAAGGTATTGGTCCATAGCGTCCGATCCACTTGTTCTGTATGTGAACGTCAAGCCAGTTTCTCACTAGAATTGTAGAATGTGCAGGGCATCCGTTTTGTTGAAATATCAGTTTTCTTCTGAACTCAAAATTTTCGTTATCTAGTTCTGCCAAAACAAAATTATTGAAAATTTCCAAATACGATATTGATTAAGATTTTCTTCCAAAGTAAGGCAATTATTTAATGATACATTATGCCACACCAGACATTTACTATTTTTAATTTTTTACTATTAGTTATTAATCGAAAATTTGGATTATCTTTAGCCCAGTATCTACAATTTTGAGAGGAAACCACACCATTAGGTGTAAATGTTGATTCGTCAGTAAATAAAATATTGTGATGAAAGAATCTGTTTTCAATCAGTTTTTCGCCCATTGTTAAACAAAAGTCCAAACGACGAGCATCATATCCATCAAGCAATTTATGATTAAACACTGGTTTGAATGGATAGATTTTGTTGAATACTAAAATTCTTTGAATATGAGTTCTGCTAATATCTATGACATTGACTGTATGACATGACTATGACATTGTTAAGGAAATATCCATGGTACTTATAAGGTATGTAAGGTAGTTAAAAATTGCATCGGGTTTTATTTGCAAAATGTTACTATTATTATTTTCTGAGTAAACCTCGTATTTAAGCACTTGAGTTCTTGAACAACTGTGTTAAATACAGTTTTTAAAGAAAACAAAAATTAAAGGCACTATGCTTAACGAAAATTTCACATTTTGAAATTTTTTAGACGCCCTGTATGTTTTGTTACATACTTATTTGATTACTGACCATGGCTTCCCAAGATTAGCAAAATTTTTTGTCAGGAATAACTTTTTCTCAAATATCAACAATAAAAAAGTTTAGAAGAGTGCGGTACCCCATCCGGGGACACACTGTATATTTTCTTGGGGTTACAATGATACAAAGTTTGATGTCATCAAAGGACTTTATTTTCATAAAGACTTTAACATTACGACATATACAATTTTGCCGCATTTTATTCCCTCAATTAAATGGTTTATAAAAATTGAAAATAGCAGTGGTCCAAGCTTTGAGCCTTGAGACACACTTAATAAACTAATAGTTATATTTACGGTACACTCTTTTGATCATATGTATAACATTATAACATCAAACCTTATATCACTGCAATCGTAAAGTATTCCATTAAAAAACAAGTTTGTCTATTTTGATACTTTTGGCCATCTGTTCATTTGTTCCGCCTCATACAAAATTTTGATGCTTCATACATTTCACAGAAGATTCATTCAATTAATTTTTTTTTGTATTTTTCTATCCCCAAAAATAAAACGAACTCTATTGAAAGGTACGAAATATGTGTAATACTTTTATGACAATAAATAATAGCAATTTTTCAGTATTTAATGGATTTTTGTGTTGGTGTTTCCGTTTGAATAATTTTTTCCCATATCCAGTTGTTCTAGCTTCGCATTTTCCTTTAAGCCGACTCTGCCGATTCATAAAGTAATAATTATTAATAATTACTTACGTTTTTACCCTTAACGCAGAATGCGTGTCCACACATCTGCAATATTAAATATTCGCTTGTTTTAATGAACAGAAAACAAAACAATTATGTACTTACAGTGGAGTGTGATTTAAATAACAAATTAAAACTATTAACTGTATTAACGAAGTGATAGTCGATTATTGGTGTATAATTGACCATTAAATGAAATTGTATATACATTTAAATAATTGGTAGTAAATATCATAAAACGTTATTTATTTCACGTTCTGTTTATGTCATATTTTATATTTAATTTTAACAATTAGCTTTTAAATGATAGAGGCTAGCGATAGCCGCTTTTTTTAAATAAACTTAGTCATAATTTCTTGATATAGGACACATTTTTAGTTAATTTTTTTTCACATTACTTTTTTCCGTTCATTTTTTAAACCGGTAAAGTTGTTAAAGGATTGTTGGTCATAAATATCAAATTTAAGTTTATAACCAACAGTCGCGTGAAGTATCACTTTCGCTTAGGGCAGCGTTTCAGTAATTTTAGACCCTTGTGCCCACATAGTACACTGTTTTAACTACGGTCTAAACCGTGCAAATTACGGCGATGATGCTCTGGATCGTACATAATGTTACGAATAGTTTTCACGATTTAAAAGTGGTCGTCAAACAATTGAAGGTGATTCTTGACCAGGGAGGCGTTAGACCAACTGATGACTCCCACGTTCAGAAAGAAAATCAAAGATCTGGTGCGTGCATATAGTTGATTTCAGAAGAGCTTAGGTAAATTGGGTCATGTTATGAAATTTTGACTGAAAAACTGAACATGCATTGAGTTTCACCAAAATTAGTTCCTCATCTGATGAGCGAACAACACAAAGAAAATCGTCTGGACGTTTGTCGGCAACTCCTTGACGATAAAATATTCAATCAAAGAATTATAACGGGAGACGAAAGCTGGGTTTACGGCTATAACGTTGAGGATAATCACAATGGATTGACAAATGATCTCCACGCCCCAAGAGAGCACTACAGTGTCGATCCAATGTCAATGTGATACCACAGACAATAAGTATAGCTTTTGTCTGTGGTGATACTCACTGTTTTTTCAACTTTAATGGAATTGTGCATTGTGAATTATTACCGTCAATCGGGGTAAAGTGAATCGTATGAGGTAAAGTGAATCAACTGCGCATTTCTTTGTTTCGGGTCACTCTGATCGTAACCGACATATTTTGGAGGCGTTAAAACTTTGGCTTGTTAAATTAGTATGGTTTGCAAGACTGAAAGATGAGATTATGCGCTTCCCAGCATAGTGAGTATTTTGTAATAAATTATTGAACTTTATTACAGATTTTGATAACATGAAAATAAAAAGTAATTAGTGTTGTAATAAATTTACAATTCGATAAAATTCACATCAAGCAATGTGACAACGGTGCGGCGGATAACACGAGGCACTAAGCTGTCCAGCATTACGCAGTTCAGTTGGTATCTGGAATTGGACCATGTCTGAGTGTTTTTTGTGTACCACTATTTCCTTTTCATAAGGTGGTTTCCAGCGTGTGCGCGAAAATTGGATTCGAAGGTGACGTGCGTGCATCGAAAATGGTGATGAACATTTTGAGTAGATGTTGTGGCTTGTTTTGTACTTGTGCGTTTAAAAATTACTGAATTTTGCTTTTTGGTAAGTACCTAAATTATTTTTAATACGTATGATTATTTGGATGACGTAAATCTTTGGGTACTTTAATTACATATTTTTCAAATTCATAATTTGATAAGTTCCTATTTTAAGAGACTCATAATTACTAAAATTCGAGCTAAAATTTAAGTACAACACTATTTTCGTACTACAAAATCGATAGGTACATTTTATTTTATGGAAAACAATTGTCTTGAAATTTACTAAATTTTTCACAATAAAAGTTTACATTTTTTCCGTAGGACAACTCTGCCGCCTGCACACGTGGTATACACCAGCTGTGTAGTGTTAGGTTAAGCGTTGTTGTCGCGTTGTGATGAAACTCCCCAATATTAATACTTGCTGTATATTGAAAACTGTTAATCTTACGCCTCTGTAATATACAACTTTTTTGTCCATTTATGATTACTCTATCTCGTGCTGCAGTGATAGTTCTGCCGTGCTAAGGCATAATGTTTAAATGCATAGCTTGTGAATAATTGTTTTTGTTTATGTTATAATGGACAAAATTATTTGAGATAAATTTTAGTAATTCTTAAAATCACAATCAATATCCTTTTTTGGTTTTTTGAATTATAACAGATACATATATTTCCTCTAATAATTTCATTGTCTTTTTATTTAATTTTATCACTTCAAAATGTTTCGATGAAATTTGGTATAGGGGGTTTTTGAAGTTGTTCAAGATTTATTACCTAAAATAGGTATAGGGGTCGCTATCTGAAATAGTATTTTGTATTTTTGTCATATTCTTTTGCTGCAGATATAAGAACAGGCATATGCTGCACTTTATTTGCTGTAATTGTCTGTATTGTCTACGCCTCCGTTTCCTACTGGATTCTTGTTGAGCGATTTTTTTGAAGCCGCGGCTAGTGAGACTCCTGGGAAGGCCGGAGAACTCCCTATTGCTGTTTTTTTTGTAAAAAAAATCACAGAAACTCTAAAATGGTTTAATACTAAAATAATAGTCTGATTTATGATTTTACCGTGGTCCGAGAGTCAGTAGTCGATTCGTATTTATGTGTCTCTCACTATCTAAATTTTACTGACGACTGATGACAGCGATGTCGTCGTTTTTTCGCTGTCTGCGATGATTTTGTACTTATGTATTTTACATTAGATTTAATACGGTGACAGTATAATGCGAATTTTTTTTTTAAGGTTTAACTTAACATCTCTATTCGGACTCAATAGATGCAATGGTCTTAATTCTAAAAATGTTTCATAAAACTAATTTTAAATCTCTAACAACAAAAATAATATGGCAAGAAACTGCTTTAGATATTCCTATCGCTTTTTATGTAATAAAAAAATACACATGTTCTTCTTTGGTTATACCAGAAACCCCCCACAGCCTGTCATTCAAATATAGTAATTGGATTTTTCTGTTGAATGGTGTATCAAATATCTTCAAAAGTGATAGTTTAGTGAGTGACAGAAATTTTTTTAAACAATTGGTTTATTTTCATTTCCCAAAACTTCCCGTGAAGTATAACCCATTTTCTGTGTCCGGACATCCTGCGTAATCTTCTAAGCTAAGTCAATTTTCAATTGGACTAATTGTTTAATATTTGTTACCTTACCTCTTTTAGTAAATAAATCTGCTATAGAAAAACAATTTTATTAGAAAAAAAAATGGTCACAAATCATCCTTTCTTAACATTATAATATAACACTATCAGACAAAAACTGTTACACTAATGGAACATACTTTTTCCACTTGTATAGGTCTGTAATACACTCATCAACTGCAAACGCACCTCCAAATTCACATCATCTGGCAACTTTTTCATGAAGGGCAGTAGCGACAGGAGGAATTTCTTATTTCCCATGATATCGTCAGATTTGTCCTCTTTTTGCATCGCTACGATTTCTTCTAGTACTGTCGCTATTCGTTTGGTTGCAGTTGGACTGTCTTCTTCTTCCGTTGTGGAAATATTGGACATTTGAACAGACGGTCTTGGTTGTATCTGAACAAACTGAAGGGGTTGCACAGAGTTGTCTTGCGAGGAAGTTTGAAGAGGATTTTCTTCGGCAGATGAGGCATATTGGAAGGAATCGTTGTCTCTGTTTTCGTCCAAATAAATTACGTTATCCACTTTCCTGAAAAAAAGAATAATAATAATTCCATTAATAATATCTGCTTTGATGTCAAAGTCTCGCACATTTCCCACATTCGGCAAAGTACCTACGAAATGCCGTCGTCGTAACGGCGCCACATTTTGCTTTGCCAGATGTGTGTAATAACTGTTAGATGCTTGCCCTCCCTCCTCTGGTTTTTACACTCAACGTCCAACGGTGGTAATCAAATTAGAATTTAGAATTTATTTTCGTATTCTCTGTCATATAACTAAAATGTCTGGCCAAATTTTAACGATTTTACAATCACAAATTAACAAAAAAAAAAAGTTTCTATAACTACTTTTTTAAAATATTGGTTGACAAAATTTGAAAAAAATGGGCGTTTTTAAATTACCTAGAAAAAAAGTGATTTCATTTAAATTTAGCAAGCAATTTTAACTTTTGATTATTCAATATACCTAAATTTTTTTTACAAACAGAATAGTTTTGAAGGTGGACGAAGAAATTTTTACTTCCATTGAATTCTTGTGAGCTACTTCAAATTTGGTTTATTGTGGCAAATGACCAAAGATCTTACAAAATATTATTCTTGCTACTTTCGTTTTTGAGATAAATGACAACTGCCTCAGTAACAAAGACAAAAACAAGTTTCATGTTCGTTAGACTAGAGCCCCCTGACCATGTATTCCGAGTCGTTGAATACGAGTTTGATATCAGAATTGCGCCGTTAGGCCAGGATTTTTTCCTAACCTCAAAAAATAGGTCGAAATAGCAAAAACCGATGCTTAGTTCTGTTGAAAAGTTATGTAGCTCAAACATAGCCCACTGACTTCAAGAGAAACAACTGTGCGTGTTGCAGGTTAATGAAAATGGATACCTACTCAAGTACGTGGTATTCTGAATATATAGAATTTCAACCTAACCCTGAAAACTTGCGTGAAAGCATTTTATATATTTTATATGGAAATTGGAACATAAAATAAAACTAAAATGTTTTTTTAAACAGCTGAGTACAAATTTGACACACAGAATTGATCAATAGAACAATGTCTTTGTAATTATTGCTAAAGTGTCAAATCATCAAATCATTTTTAGATAAATATACTAGTTATTGAAATAACTCTGTTTTATGTTAATAAAATAAAGCACTATTTACTAAAGTTACGGTTGTGATTTGCAACTCGAAATGAACCAAATATTTTCATTAATTTTAAACCCGATATATTTCAAGAACTAAGCCTTACACATATCTATATAAACTTTTTTTTTATTAATTTATGACATAGAATCTGTTACTAGCGTTGAGCCAAGCATTTCATTTGCGTCCTGTAATATTGTATTAATTTTTAGTACATATTCCAATTTCGCTATTAGGACATAAAATTATTAAAATATTTATTTGAACATTAATTCTTTTTAATGTTTTCCTGATTTTTTTCAATTTTCTTCCTCGTCTGAGAGTACGTAACATAGTTGAAGGATAAATAACGCACACCACTACGGTATTACATATGATATTCCAAATGCATTAGTTGATCCTTTTAAAAGACAAAATAAAAACTATGAGCCTAAGCAGTAGTTTTTTTCTTTATATAAATATGCTTTTCATATCTAAATATAAAATGTATTAGAATGTACCTGCCCAAGTTTATTTTACAAACATTAAAATCAAGTTTCCTGAGACCAATCAATTTAAAGCAAATAGAAAAAGGATTTGATATACAATATGTCCGCGGATTGGACCAAAAAGTGAAAGATACGAAAAAAGACATTATTGATAAAAGTTTTCGCTTGTTTAGAAAATATGATCACCATGACGAACTTCAATTTTGTTGTACAGGCTGGATCAAAATCACAAAAATGTTATTTTGCGTAAGAGTAAACATACCTTATTTTGCAAGATACGAAAAAAGGGAATTCTTGATAAGAGTTTTTGCTTGAAAAATGAATAAGATTCACGTTATTAAAAAATTATTTTTTTTATACAGGCAATAAAATACAAAACTAAAATACTAAAATGCGTCTTATTCAAGTGTAATTTTTAAATTTTACGAACATAATTACAACAACAGTTAAGCTAAAAACAAGTAAACACAGCAATATGATAAAAATACGAATCACCATGACGAATTTCAATTTTGTTGTAGAGGGTGGGTCAAAAATCACAAAAATGGTATTTTGCGTATGAGAAAACATACCTTATTTTGCAAGATACGAAAAAAGGACATTCTGATGAAAGTTTTTGCTTGAAAAATTAATAAGATTCACGTTATCAAAAATTTAATTTTTTATACAGGGAACAAAGTACAAAAAACTAAAATGCGTCTTATTCAAACGTAATTTTTAAATAATATGAACATAATTACAACAACAGTAAAGCTAAAAACAAGTAAACACAGCAATATGATGAAAATACGAATCACCATGACGAACTTCAATTTTGTTGTAGATGGTGGGTCAAAATCACAAAAATGTTGTTTTGCGTAAAAGAAAACATCTCATTTTGCGAGATACGAAAAAGGTCACTCTTGATAAAGTTTTTGCTTGAAAAATTAATAAGATTTACGTTATCAAAAATTTAATTTTTTATACAGGGAATAAAGGTACAAAACTAAAATACGTCTTATTCAAGTGTAATTTTTAAATAATACGAACATAACTACAACAACACTTTTAGCATTTCAATATTATACATATAGTATTGGGGTAGCATAAACAATTTCTTTTAAACGGCACCACAGAAACATATCGGCAATGGTTAAGTTAGGGTTCCTTGGGGGCCATAAAATTGCCAATACCAATACCAATCCTTCTTGGACTAAATCTATGGTTAAGCCAATTTATTACCTCACAAACAGAATGTGCTAGGCAACCATCCTGTAGAAAATACATTTTTTTGGCCAAAATTTAATGGTAAATCAAGCATTTCTAAGTACGATATTCTATTGCAGATGTTATTGTAAAAATATGGGCATATAATGCAATGGACAAATATCGCGCACCGCATGTACGTTCACTTTTGTAAAATATGTCTTCATGTCGTTATTCTAAATTCAGGGTTTTCTGGAGAGCAGTACCTGGCGTACTGGGATGCTACAGTTCCATAAGCAAAAAATGTACATTCATCAGAAAACATGATAAACTTATAAAAATCAATATTTCCATTTAAATTTTTTTATCCGAACCAGTTCATTGAAACTTTTTTGTTATCTTGCAGATTGCCATCCGACTTATTGGGATTCCTACAAATTTGCTCAGTAGATAGCATTTCGATGAGAACTATTTTACATTAAATAATTACTTCATTAAAGACAATGAGAAGTATGTCCTTAAGCGTCATTATTATTATAGGAATTAGAGGTGTTCTAGAGAATACTTAATAAAATTTTTGATAACGTGACATTCATTTATCAAGCAAAAACTTTTATCAAGAATACCTTTTTTCGTATCTAGCAAAATAAGGTATGTTTACTCTTACGCAAAATAACATTTTTGTGTTTTTGACCCATCCTGTACAACCAAATTGAAGTTCCTCATAATGATTCGTATTTTCTAAACAAGCAAAAACTTTTGTCAGGAATGCCTTTTTTCGTATCTTGCAAAATAAGGTACGAGTATGTTTACTCTTACGCAAAATAACATTTTTGTGTCTTTGACCCATCCTGTACAATCAAATTGAAGTTGATCATAATGATTCGTATTTTCTAAACAAGCAAAAACTTTTGTCAGGAATGCCTTTTTCGCATCTTTCACTTTTTGATCAATTTGTCCTCTTGTAAACTCAATCCGCGGACATGAAGAACAAGATTGATTCCATAACCATCCTCTTCAATAATTATTTTTTTAAGGATGACACTTGAAAAAACAAAGCAGCAATAGTTCATTTATCATCGTTAATTATTTTTCGAAAATTTACAATAACATAGTTATCAACACGGCAGGTTTTTTTTCATTTTGTTGTTATTTTAGATATTTATTGATAAATTGACAATTTGTCTATAAAGTTGTTTCTTTATAGCTTTATATGTGGTAGGTACTTTAATTTAATTAGAACTGCAGGAATATTTTTAGAATTAATCAAAATTAACTTACTACCTATGAAAAATTAAGCAAAATATAGCCACTGCTCTTTGCAGAAGAGTTAGAAGTACCAAAGCCTTTTTAAACATAAAAGAGAAACGCAAGGAATGGAAATTGAGGAAAAAATTATATAAGAAATGTGACAGCATTGCCTATATAAAACATTTTTCTCAATGATTGTTTAACGTCTTTATTTATATGAATTCAGTATGTTTCAAAAAGAGCTGTAGTTGTTTCCCAGCTTCATCCTAAACTACAATTTTTAATCTTTATCTGAAAAGGTGTTAAGTATCATCTCTGTATAAAGTCGCCGACCTAAAATCTTTAGTCAACTTAGAGAGATCCAACATTTTGCCAGTGTAAATTAAGTAAAAAATCTATTATCGACCTGTCAGACCTAAATAAACTGTGAATTTTTAGTTACAATTTGTCATATGATTGCACTTTCTAGACTTTTTCTAGATACATAAATCAACATGAAAAGCAGAGTTGTAGAGATTTTAAACTTTCTTATTTGACTACGAATTTTAGGCCGCCGGCTTTATACATACAGTCTATTTTTTTCTAAGTTGCTGGCCTTGGATAAGCATATGTATTAAGTACCGTTACAGGTACAGAGAGAGACCAATATTCTACCAAGGACAGAAATTGCTTGAATTTTATTTAGATAATGTTGTCATTGGTTGCATAAGCTTGCATAGTTGATTAAAGGTGCAGTTTTTCTTTAAATATTAAACTTAATTTTTGGAATTTAAAGTAAACCTATTAATGGATTGTACAGATCTATAAACTAAACACATTAAATCTTACAAAAAGAATAATGAAACATGTATTTGTCACAGAAATAAAGTAATAGAAAGTTTAGTCAAAAGTATGAGTTTGTTTCACTTACTTTCTAAAACTGGTATAAGGTGTGAGAAATTTCAGTTGATCGAAATATATATACTTCTTTTTCTGTTTCTGGTTTCCTCCTAACTGTTCTTCTTCTTTTTCTTTTCTCAGAACTCGCGTGAAGTTGTCGCGAAGGGATTTCCATTTGACTTGCAGCTCCCGAACTGAAAAAGAAGGAAATGTTTTAGAGGTTTGCGGTTTATTGCATTAATTGGGTCAAAATACAATCTTTTTATTCTTGCACTTTTTTCTCTAAAATATATTATTGAGTTATAGCCATTTTAATAATGCTCAAAATTGGTTAAATATGGAGGCATTTTAAAGAAAAAAGTGCAGGAATAAGAAGTTTTTATTTTGACCCTATTGACACGTCTGTGTTCAATTTCAAAATCTTAACTATTTTAACAAACAATCGATATTTCCACTGATTTTGAGCTATTTTTTTTTCAAGTTAGGGAAAAATCCTGACGTGACGGAGCATTTCTGATGGCTCCATCGTCTTCAGAAGGTCAAAATACAGAAAGTATCATCTCTTAAGGTATATGAAAAAAAATTTTGTGTGGCTGTGGTTATTGGTACATACATACATATGTTATATGTTACATACATACAAAATATTTCAAAGAGTTGTCACTGGACAGTCCATTATTACAGTCTATTATACTATATATTTACTTTATAGCTCATTGACGCAAGTTGCACATTTTAATTAATAATAAAAAAATAATTTATTAAGTTTCGGTTCAATAAAATCAGGACTTTTCGTAACTAATTACGAAACAGAACACAAAAAATGTTTTGTATGTATAAATGAATATATATTTGAGTTATTTTCGAGGGGTTGAAATTATTGTACCTAGTTTTATTGGAATAATCAAGAATATGACGAAGTAACCCAGAATAAAATGGAATACTTTTAAACAAAGCAAAATGGCTAAATTGACAGATTATGTTGGAATTCAAGGGAATAACTTTGACATTTTGTTATTCAAAGTGTAAGATAGGTATTTCTGGTCAGACAAATTAGAATAATATAAATAATAAGATTTTTGTTAGTCAAAATCTAGGCAAATAGCGAAATTTTACAAGACAAGAAAATTTCTAAAGAAATAGGTAGAGCAGTTTAAAATAATTTTTTGTTTCGATTTTTTTTAAATAACAAAAAACTTGAAAAAGGCCAATTATAGCGGGATTTGAGCAAAGGGTAAGAGAAAATGGTTTCTGTCAAATGTAAAAGGAGCTGTATTGAAAACGGAAAATATACGGTGGGACTTAAATTGAAAAACGATACGTTATTAAAGAACCGTGAAATGGGGTGAACAGATCTGAAATATATTCAGGGTGATTTAACTATAAATGCAGAAACTGCAGGACTAGATTCATTACCAAAAAATAAGTAGACTTTGCTCTATAAACTTTTTTTCCTGCGGTACTCGGTATTCGAGATACAGGGTGTTAAAGTTTGCAAAAAAAATATATTTTTTCTGCTATATCTTCATAATGCGCTGACAGAATTGAATGAAATTTACCACAGCGTATTCACTTAATTAGACCTTTTATTGAATGTAATATTAACCTTGCGGCTTAAACCAGTGGCGTGCTACTAGAGGTGCCGCCCCATTTTTCCAAGAAAAAAATACGCCACTGGCGGTTTTTTGTAGAAATAATGTTACAATCAGGTACCGTTACGTTAAATGAATGAAAAATGTTTCTTGGTGTTTTTTAATAGTAGCAGCCGTTTAGGAGACATTTGAGCTTGTTTTTACGTTTTATTGAATTTTCCTTATAAATGAATCCGTTTATTTGATGAAAACCTCCTGGTTTTAACTAGTGACGTGCTACTAAAGCATCCGCCAACTTTTCCCAAGAAAAGAATACGCCACTGGCGATTTTTTGTAAAAAATAATAATTTTATTTCTGGAAAAAATATCACAACTAAATAATAAAATGACATTAGCAAATAGGTCGAATAAGTAATAAAGTAACGAGTCCTACAACAATTCCAAAACGAAATCCTTCCGCATCGATACACTTTTGACATCTTCTAATCTATTTATAGAGGAACTTATCATAGCATGATTTTCCCTGAGGAGATTACAATTTTCCTCTAGTCTTTGCCATATTCGTCTCGTGTTCATAAGCCCAATAAGAACTGCAGCTTCAGCATAAACGAAGCTAGTTATAATACTAAAACGAGATCATCGTAAAGCTTACTAACTGATAATGCAGACAAAAGATACAATTTTTGCTGATGGATTTTAATCAAATATGAGTAGATGGACTAAATTTGCGCATTATGGTCGCCAAATAAGTAAATTGTCTCCTAAACGGCTGATACTCGGGCTGCTACTATTAAAAAATGCCAAGAATCTCTTTTCATTCATTTAACGTAACAGTACCTGAATTCAATATTATTTCTACAAAAAACTGCCAGTAGCGTATTTTGTTCTTGGAAATACGGAACGGCACCTTTAGTAGCGCGTCACTGGTTAATGCCACGAGGTCAATATTACATTCAATAAAAGGTTTAATTACGTAAATACGCTGTAATAAATTTCATACAAATCGTTCAGCGTAATACGAAGATATGAACCGAAAATATAATTTTTTTTGGAAACTTGCACACCCTGTATCGCGAATACCGCGTTCACCAGGAAAAAGTTTATAAAGCAAACTCTACTTATTTTTTGGCAACTAATCTATTCCTACAGTTTTTGTATTTAAAGTGAAATCACTCTGTATATTATAGTTTTTAAGATATTTCGAAAAAATCTAATTATTCGTTTTTATAATCTGTTTTTTTTCCTGTTATCAGAGCTAGAGTAAAAAAATTTTTTCTGTCAATTCTTTCCGCACTTCCTCGTGAAATATCAGTTTGTCAATCGATGTTTTGTTTCTGATTTACTCTCATCAAATGCATTTTGTCTATTAAAATACTTATTTCTTTCATTTAATTTAATTATGATTCGTTTTTATTTTAGCAGTCGACAGAAGTTTCTAGCTAGACTATTGTTATTGTACGGATTTGAAAACCAGAAAATTAAAGAAATAACCAGGCATAAACGATAAAATTCCAATAATCCGAAATCAGTGTAGATTTAATGTTATATTATTTTAGACATAAAACCTTATTGAATCCATTGTTTTTTAAGAAGTGTTAAAGTTAAAAATAATATCAATATCTCTGAAAATATTTGGTTTAATGTTAGATGTTGTTTTTTGTTGTGGTGTAGGTACTATCACTAAAAATACCAGAATACTGAATATTTTGTAAACTGAATAAATGCATTTAATTCCTAATGTCGTGACTAAGGAAACAGTTTCACCTTATTTGAAAACTAAACCACTTTTAAATTATTATTTTTTAAATTTAAACTAAGCTTGTCCCATCACACGGTTGAATAAATTTATAATATGTCCAAAATCTCCTCTAAAACTATTTGTTTCACAAAATTTAAATTAATTTTTTAATTTTTTATTTCGACATTACACTTAATTACAATATAAAATGTAACCATTGAAACTCCAACGAAATCCTTTCTTGCAACGCAACTTAAAAAAATATATATTTTTGTTCTTAGATGATAGTGTCCCAGTATATCCACCACTGATACACATATTTGTAAACCAATTCAACCGACTTTTTTCATTTACTTAGGTAAATTGTTAGACCAGTTTTACCACTTATCAAACATCTTTAAAGATATTTGAATAAGTCTTACATTTTTGTATCTAGAAAACCAATGATTTGGGACCTTTCGTTTTATTAATGCTTTTTGGTATAAAATAAGTTTAACTTTGTGAAGTTATAACACGTAGGAAACACCTTGGATACTTATTGGGAATATGAACTTACGAAGTCATATATCGAGACATATCTACATTCTAATCACTAACTAATCACCCTGTATATCTATTTAAAAGATAACTTAACCGATTGTAGGTACTTAACTCTACTAAAAATGAGTTTTTAATTGTATTGATATTTCTTTAGATAGTACTTCATATTTTTTTTATTTTCATATTTTTTATCATTATATTATTTCCAGAAATACTGTTTGAAATGTATTTGTAAAGGAAAAATAACGCTAATAAATCATATAGTAAGTATGTTTTGCCTTGACAGATAAGGTATGGTACATAATATGTCAACAAATCGTCCACAAAGAGTGCAATAGCGAACGTTTAGTCCCAAATAAGAGCTTTTAAAATTGACGAGACCTAAAAATGGAGGTAAGATTTATATTTAGAAATTGCAAAACAGTAATAAATGAATAAATGTGTATAATAATAATATCCGCAGTTGAAAATGAACTGCCCACTCGCTGTATCTACTTATCAATGAATAAATTATAATAATATTTTATTGCTGATAATTGATAATGATAAAATATGCCGAATGAATCTTTCTCCGAGTGAACGTGCTAGAAATCTATAACCATCTGACCGCAAACCTGTGAGTCAGCGAACGCACCAAGGTTCGTCACGCGGCGTTGGCTGAGATCCGCGCCAAGCAACACAGCCGCTCGCTTACCTATCGCCTCTCGTTCCTGCGCTGCGAACATCACCCACTGTTTGTCGAACAGCCCCTCGGCTACCTCTTCCCAGCCGTGGCGCTTCATCTCCGGGTTGCCGTTGGAAATCTTCGGGTCGTAGAGCTCGGGGTGCTGCTTGATTTCCTCAATAAGCGCCGAGGAATTGATCGTTTTGAAGTAGCTGCTATCAGACGCCATCTTACAACGTCAAACTTTACACGCTGACACGCTGACGCTAACGCAACACGCTCGTACTAAGTTCGGCTCATCACTGACGTTACCGAGACAGATGCGCAGCGCAAAACGCGCGTCATGACGTGCTGGGTTGGGCTCCCCTCTGCTGGTGACACGGCACTAGCGTACAGGGTTCAGCGCGTGGCAGGTGGCGCTGCCATTATTTCCGTCGGTGTTGTGTACAGTGGCTTGCAAATATTTTTTTAGGAATGAACTTATAAGTATTTATGTTAAAATTAATAAATTGATAATGATCATTGTTAAACTGATTATTATCGAAAGTCCATAAGTTAAGAACCTAACAAATAATATACGAAGTGTTTCTGAATTATCGTGTTAAACTGAAACAAAATTCAGAAAATGTAATTTTGAGCAAAACATGACCTCCAAAATTTTTAGTAAAAAAATATAAATGTGTAATGTCAAGAACACATTTTTAAAAATAACTTTAGAACGCCTAATCGAATCTAAATGAAACTCAGTATAAGTGTTTAGGTAATCGATTGCATTAATTCCATGGAAAAATAACAGGATACAACGGATAATTTAGGTTTTTTTATTTTAATCTTTTTGAAAGAACATCTTTCAAGAAACAAAAGCAGTTTTGTTCGACATCGGTTATACAGAGTCTTCTACAAGTTCTGTGACAAACTCTGACAGATGGTAACATAGGTGCGATTCGTTTTTGTTTAGAAGTTACAAGCATTCTAAAAAACATAATTTCATATTTCAATCGTAAATAAAGTTGATGGTTGCTATAACAATAATTATTATTTATGTCATTTTGTTTATTCATTTGACACTTGGTGCTAAATTGCTAAATAAATGCATTTATTTACAACTGAAGAGTATGCAGATATTATCCTTGTAGGTATATGGGTATTCCAGTGGGGACGCCAGACAAGCAGCCCGAGAATACCGACGAAGATACCCAAATAGACATCCACCTACCCATAGTCTGCATTATTTGGTAGACTTCGAGAAGAAGGTAACCCCGCTCCAAAAAACGCCTTCATCCTGCTGAAGTGAATGCACAATATGAAGAAGATATAATAGATGCTGTCATTGACAACTATTCAATTAGTGTTCGGCATATAGCAAGTAATCTTCATTTGTCACCGAACTTTGTATGGCGTGTATTGAGCAGAGAAATGTTACATCCGGAGCGTTACATGCTGGAGATGCTCCTTAGCGATTAGAATTTTGTCGCTGGTTACTTCAACAACATGCACAAAATGATAGATTCATTTCGTTTGTCCTGTGGTCTGATGAAGCATGTTTGCTAGGGACGGCATAAATAATAGTCATAATGAACATATCTGGTCGTTGCAAAATCCGCATGCAATTAGGTCAAGACAATTTCAGCAACGTTTCAGTGTCAATTTTGAGGCAGCATTTTCAACAATAATGTTTTAAATGATCGTGTAAATGTAGACCTGCATAGAGCATTCTTGGAAAACAACCTTTTTGATTTCATTGACGTAGGGCTTAATATTGTTCAAAATTTGTGATATCAACACGATGGTGCACCACCACATAGAAAGAGACAAGTAACTGTTTGGATAGGTCAACAAGGTTCAATAGCATAGCCACCGTGTTCCCCAGATCTAAATCCTTTAGACTTTTATTTATGAGGACATATGAAGCAGCTTGTCTACCATGTTGAAATCACTACCCGTCAGCAGTTACTTGAAAGAATTCAAGATGCAGCTCCTTCGTCGAGTGACGGAATCTTAGTTGGATGATGTCCTCACCTTGCATTCGAGCCGAGGGTTGACATTTTGAACCATTTTTATAGTCTTAGGATTTGTTAATTTGGTTAATAAAGGTTAACTAATATTTAAACTTTAAACACAAATAATAATTATTGTTATAGCAACTATCATTTTTATTTATCAGGTTACTTTAATTGAAATGTGAAATTATTCTTTTAAACAAAAACGTATTGGACCTATGTTCGTATAAGAAAAAATGTTTGAAATTAGCCCAGCTACCATTTAGTCCAAGCATTGTCACGGATTAACGTTAAATTTGCAGAAATTATTACCTGGACAAAATAAATATGACCGTATAGAAAATTAAATTTTAAATTGAGTTTCTTATTCTATAAACTCGATCCAAAATGGCGAACATGGTTAAAAAAAATCGCAAAGTTGCAAAAAACGGTTTTTCTAGAATAACTAAAAAAATATAGCATCTATTGAAAAATTTTAAATGAGAAAGTTGTAGGTTTTAAAAAGATCTATTTATTGTTTTTTGTAAGTATCGATTGCTTTGTTACTTTTCGAGATATATCGAAAAAACCGTTAAAAATCTCCCCTTTTCTCTTCTTCTATAACTCGTTTACATTTACGTTCCCATATTTGCTATTTACTGTATGCATAGCCCGCAGCAAACCAAAAAAGTACATTTTTGAAAAATATAAAAATATTAATTATTTTTCGATATATAGATTTTTTGAAAAAAAGGCACTTTCGAAGATTTGCTAGATCTTCTCAGCAGATAGCCCTACAATAACGATTTTCGGTTTATTTTCTTCGTAAAGAGTTATATTATCATGCTGTTAAAAAATGTTTACGATTTTATTAATTTTAAGGACCAAAAAATGACTTTGAAAAAGTTGCACTTTTTTTGGGTTTTTTTTCAAATAACTATTTCAATTTTTATTTTATGAAAATGACTTTTAAAGATAGAAACTGCTGACATTTTTTCACGAATTTAAAAAAAAATGATTTCTACGACCTTCTGGAGCCGAGATAATTTTTTTATTTAAAAAAAAATTGAGGACGCAATTAACATTTTACAGCGATGCGCTTGATGGAGGTTAATATTGAATACTTATATTTTCAAAAAAACAGTAGTAGGATATGTTTACTTGATTAGTATTAGTAATTGAGTAATAAACTGAAGCGTGCAAGCTCTGAGTGCGTCAGCAGGAGCGGACGGAGAAGTAGGGGGAAGCGGCGCGCGCTCGCTCTGAAAATTGATGACGTGCAGTCTAAATGGCTAGCGCTTGCAAAGTCTTTGATATCTCGGCTTCTGGACCACGTACAAAAATTCTTTAGTACTTAATCTGGAGTAGCTAAACACGAATATTATAGTCATTTTCGCCTTACAAGCAAAATGGTCCCGTAAATGTTTAGTTTTTATTTAACTTATATTTTTTTTTATTTTATTATACTTCTTCACGAAAATATAGACGACGAACAAGAAAATGAATCAAAAGACAATCCGATAAAGAAAAGAAGAATTTCATTCGATAAATAATTTTATCTATATAGGATACTTGTTAGTTTTCATTGTAATAATTTTATAGATATTTTATACATAGTTGTATAATTATTAAATATTTTTGTAAATAAATTAAATTCTTTAAACTTATTTTACACCAAAATTAATTAATTATTGAAATGATGAAGTAATTGTTAAAAAGCCAGCAACAAGTACAACGTCAGTATGATTAATGAAGCAAAAAAATTAAGGTATTACACGAAAAATACTGTAATATTATTAATTATTAAAATGACGATAAATACAAAAAATGTAAATTAAATAAAAACTAAACATTTACGGGACTATTTTGCTTCTAAGGCGAAAATGACTATAATATTCGTGTTTAGCTACACCAGATTAACTATAAAAGAATTTGTGTACGTGGTCCAGAAGCCGAGATATCAAAGATTTTGCAAGCGCTAGCCATTTACACTGCACATCAGTTTTCCGAACGAGGGCGCGCCGCTTCCCCCTACTTCTCCGTCTGCTCCAGCTGACGCACTCAGCGCTTGCAGGCTTCAGTTTATTACTCCTTTACTAATAATAAAAATCATTTAAACATATCCTACTATTTTTTATTTTAAATAAAAGTATTCAATAATAACCTCCATCAGGCGCATCGCTGTAAAATGTTAATTGCGTCCTCAAAATTTTTTTTAAATAAAAAAATTAACACGGCTCCAGAAGGTCGTAGAAAAACATTTTTTTTTAATTCGTGAAAAAATGTCAGCAGTTTCTTTAAAAGTCATTTTCATAAAATAAAAATTGAAATAGTTATTTGAAAAAAACGTACCCAAAAAAAGTGCAACTTTTTCAGTCATTTTTTTATCCTTAAAATTAATAAAATCGTAAATATTTTTTAACAGCATGATAATATAACTCTTTACGAATAAAATAAACCGAAAATCGTTACTGTAGGACTATCCGCTGAGAAGATCTAGCAAATCTTCGAAAGTGCCTTTTTTTCAAAAAATCGATATATTGAAAAATAATTAATATTTTAAAATTTTTCAAAAATGTACTTTTTTGGCTTGCCTCGGGCTAGGCTTGCAGTAAATAGCAAATATGGAAACGTAAATGCAAACGAGTTATAGAAGAAGAGAAAAGAGAATATTTTTAATGGTTTTTTCGATATATCTCGAAAAGTAACAAAGCAATCGATACTTACAAAAAAAAATAAATAGATCTTTTTAAAACCTACAACTTTCTCATTTAAAATTTATTTTTCAATAAGTGCTATATTTTTTTAATTATTTTAGAAAAACCGTTATTTGCAACTTTGCGATTTTTTTTAACCATGTTCGCCATTTTGGATCGAGTTTAAAGAATAAGAAATTCAATTTAAAATTTAATTTTCTATACGGTCATATTTTTTTGTTCAGGTAATAATTTCTGTAAGCATTTCTCTATAATGCTTGGACTAATTTGCCAAAATTCGTCATAGAGCTTATAGCACACTCTGTAGTTTAACGATGCAGATCTGAAAAATTAAAAGTTCCATGAATTATTTTCAAATGTTACTTATGCAATATGCCACTTAAAATAAGACTATAGTTATGAAAATATTTGGTCGTTAATGAAGAAATGTATACTCTGTCTAGATAAATAGCAATTTTAACAGCACTGTTTTAATCGTGAAAAAATATATACTCTAGAAGAAAATGATTTTAGCAGTTAGCTCTTATGTACATTTTTAAATTTTAGTTCATATGATGCGCCAGTAAAGTTTTAAAGGTAATCACAATACCTACTGTTGATTTTTGAAGTCTATGCATTAAAATGGGTAAAAATGTGTAATTGTAATGTTTTTTTAGGACAGGGTGCAGATTATCGAGATCAGTAGGAAAATCTTTTTATGCTTCTTTAGATGATCTCTCAAACGGATTATTTTACCGAAAATCCCGACAATTTTTTTAAATTAAAAAATTGCCGATCTCCGCCGCTGTCAATAATATGTATCTTGTTTCTACTTATATAAAAATGTTGCAGTCAAAGACCTGTGTTGAGTTTAATTTGAATTTGATTAGTAGTTTTGGTGTTATTAAAAAAATGTATTATTGGCAGCGCACCTTATCACCCTGTAACTGTTTTACTAAAGGTTATTTTATATTTTTCTTCCGCGCGGCATGTTATTTACAAAATAGTTCGTAGCACATTACTTTTTTTATAAATAAGATTTTTAAAAAGTCGGAAAAGTATTGGTATAAAAATTTTACATCTTTCCGGAAGTAGTAGGCGACTTACTCACTTCTACTTAACCATTTTTTTAGAATTTTATTTGATTGTCTATACTTGAAATCATATTATCACAAAAATCCTATAAACATTTTGCAGGACACGTACCTGCTCCAGAGTTATTTTGGGCTCATTGAAATGCTAACGATAGATAACGTAAGTTAAACAAACTCGGAAATGGCCGAATGGTTAATATTCAAATTCAATGAACCTTTAATCTGATGTATTATTAGTCCAAGTTTCATCACTCTACGTCAAAAGTCTTTTCATTTTATTTTTTAAATTGTATTTTTTTTGTTCGAATTTTAACAATCTGTGTATTGAATACAAAACTTCCGGACATTTCTTCATAGGATTGTTCTTCTTATTCTTATTCTGGCCACCCAAATTCTAATTTTAAATTTGGCCAATTAATTCTGAAATATTAATGTTGTTTCTAAAAATATTTAAGTTTGAAAAGTCTCTTTCCGTTTTCACTTAAAAAATATAAATTTTCAGTTTTTGATCGACGATTTCAAAACGAAAAAAGATTTTCAAATTTTTCTTGGACGTTTTATTAGTCGTCAAATTCCCTAATTTTGCCCTAATCCCTTGATTAGGTATATCTTTTAAGATTACCGGGATCCCCATGGCGTTGGTCAAAAACGTATAAACTGGTAAGAAGTTTCTTATATATAAATATAACAGTGTTGTAGTTCCTTCTGCAATTAATCATGAATAAATTAACAGAAAAAATGCATATAAGTATGTTTATATAATATATTATATATAAGTTTATAAATTCATTATCAAAAGATCCAGTACAATTAAGTTAGTACGGAGTTTAAACTGGAAATAGGTAGGTGGATTTATTTATATCACAGCATGTACGGGGTGTGTTAGAAAGGTTAAAACACAGCTAACTACAAATTCATGGGATTGAAATAAGACTATCTATATATTTTTATTTGAAATATATAAAGACACCTAGGTATTTTGTATGAATGAGTATATAACTTTAATAAGAATGTAAGATAATATTCTAAATTAATTTGAATTTTTAAAGTAAAGTAAACCTACAAGAAATAGTACAAAAAGAGAAAAAAGAAGAATAAAGTTGGTAGACAATTATTGTAGACATATTATACACATTTTATTTTTTTAAGTAAAAATTTTCTATTAATTCCAATTAATTTGATAAACACAAATTAATATTCATATAACAATCTATTGATTCAGTTTTTAAAAGGATGTCACTTAGAAAAGCAGTTTCCTAGAAACGCAGAAATAAACTGTTTTAATAATTTTTTTTAACTATATGGCTTTATTTGCACAATATTTTGGTTTACTTACTGATCCTCCACAATAGACCAAGCAAATTAAATTTTTACTGGAAAAAAGTCCTATCCGCGAGATTATTGTAAAATTGTCTAAAGGAACTTAATACAAGACATCTCTCATCTCGTGAGTCAAAAACTTTTATTAGCTAACTTTTCTATTTAAACAAATAAGTGAGGAAAATAGTTTTTTCACTTTGCAGGGAAATCCATAAATTTTAGCGAAAAGTGACTCCCAGACAGCTTACAGGGAGTAAAATTATATACAAAATGAGACTTTATTTGCCTGTATTTTTTTGCCAGCTATCCATTGCATCTATTTTCGGTGAGATAGCATAAATAGCAACAATGTTATTCAAATTGTTTATAAGCGAAAAACGCACCGTTTTTTAATGTACAATTTGAGAATGTTAATGTCAAAAAACGGTGATATTTTTTAATAGGTCGCTTAATTACGTCTTTAAGATTACAATGACGCTTTCAGAATCATGTTTGATTGAAAATTAACGTTTGTACAGAGGCTTAAAGTTCATAACTTTTGGAGCCTCCGCTATAAACAAATAGAATTGTGCGAAAACTATTGCACCTACAGCGCCCACTTTTGGCACACTTTTGAAGTATGACAAAACCCTCAACTTGTCATAGGTTTTATAAAATTTTAACAATAAATGCGATAGTTATAAACAAATTAAAAAATGGGCACTTTTCTTGTTTTTTTTTGCAATAACTTTTTTGTTTATTAACCGATTTTAATTTAACAAGTCTCATTTTGTAGATAATTTTACTCCCTGTAAGCTGTCTAAAAACTATTTTCCTCACTTATTTGTTTAAATAGAAAAGTTAGCTAATAAAAGTTTTTGACTCACGAGATGAGAGATATATTATGTTCCTTTAGACAATTTTACAATAATCTCGCTGATAGGATTTTTTTCAAGTTTCTCTTTTATTTTCGCTAATTTTCCTGGTGTACAAGTCAAGATTGTCGTGGAACTAGAGCATTTGTGTGCGCCCCTCCACTGTCGAAGTTACTAAACTAACTTTACATTTTTATTATAAAATATGTACCATTTCCATCATTATATACTAGACAAAAGACATAATATTCTATGTACACCTCATTGACGGTATCAATTGCGTTCTATATAAGTTATTCGGTCGTAATTTATTTACTCTGTTTTACAGAATCTACAAGGGGGAAATCAGAACATATCCAAGACATATGAAGCTACATCGGGGGTTCCTCAGGGTTCAAACTTGGGTCCGCTATTCTTTCTCCTATTTATTAACGATCTTGACAATGTGCTAAATTGTGAAAGGCTTTTGTACGCCGACAACGTTAAAATCTATACCTACTTCTATCTCCTTAGTCAGCCAGGTCCAAAATCTTCAGCAACAATATAATAAACTTGGTCCGTTAACAACAAACTTAACCTTAATGTTAATAAATGCAAAGTAATCACCTACACTACTAAATCCAGTAATTTCCTATACGATTATTGCATTGATTCACAAATACTCAGTCGACACAGTTCTACTGAGGATTTGGGGGTTATATTTGACAATACTTTACGCTTTTCACAACACATTGATAATATTGTCAAGGCAGCATCTAAGAAATTAGGATTTATAATAAGAAACAGAAAATCATTTAGAGACCATAACACCTTAAAAATATTATATTATGCTTTCGTTAGATCCAAACTTGAATACTTCTTTAGTTTGGTGTGGTTTAGTTTGGACTGTTACGTTGACGATATTGAATCTGTTCAGAAAGATTCTGAAATATCTAGGTTTAATATTTAGCCCTTAGAAAAAATTATGTTCTGTAAGATTTGTACCAAATTTGTTCTTATTTTCTACACCATTTTTTATAATAGCCTTATTAGTTCCTAATTACTATGTTTTTCTTGCAGAAGCGTACTAAAAAAACGTGAATTTCGTGATGAATGTTTTCACTCGAATTATGGTAGGTACGAGGGAAAGTTGAGGAATCACTTTTTCAACACAATGAACTAAAACTTTATATTGGAGCTAATCTTTTAGAGGAAAATAACTTTTCTTTAAAACGTTTTCCCCTAAAGTTAAAAATAAGGGTATTACTCTTGGGTCGATTTGCACTTTTCGACTGCCCCTCGTATATAACAAACGTTTTATGGAGTTCGATGGGCGCTATTTTGATTTGACGACATGCAGAAACAACTGACAATCGAAGGAATTTATTAAAATTATACATAAAGTTTTTTCCCATATGGTGCAAACATTTTGGATATGTATGTATATAAATTGACATCTAACTTAAAATCTGATATGTGATACATATAAATGTATTAAGTTTACAAAAGCTGCTAAATGCTGTCTACAATGTACGCTTATAACTTTGCCCTTTCAAAAGAGAGTTAAAAGAATGTCCTTTGTTTATTTAGAACAGAATATACAGGGTGATTCAGGTTTTATCTGGATAACTTCAGGAATCGATAGAACAGGTTAAAATAATGTTCATTCATGATATAAAAATTGTTCCTAAATCGCATAGTTTCGGAGATAGAGGGCGTTCAAACAGAATTTTTTCCCGCTTTTCCCTCATAACTTTTGAACCACTCAACCAATTGATTTGAAATTCGGAACACAAACACTCCTTATGATCTTACATAAATTTCTTAAGTTTGAACCAACTACCCCTCTTAGAAGTGTATTTTCTGTCTACTTCATTTTTTGAAAATTTGAAAAACAATTATTAATTTCATTAAAACAGCTGCACACCACTTTTGTCTGATTAATTTTGAAACTTTTTCGTTTCTTGTGTTTTTTTTTCGATATTTGGCATTGTTTCTGAGATATTCAATGAAATTCGTGGCAATGTAACGTCCCAGCCGCGTAAATTTCATTTAACATTATAGCAACCCATTAAAACAAAACTCACAATGATTTGTATAAAATGACGTTTGTGAAAATCATCGTTAAAAGTATTATTTCAAAAGAATTTTTAGTGTTAAGAAAAGGGAAAAATTCCCACTTCAACGACCTCTAGTTCCAAAACGATGCGATTTAGAAAAAAAGTTTATATCATAAATGAACATTATTTTAACCTGTTCTATCGATTCTTGATTAAACCCGAATCACCCCACATATTCAGTGAGCTAAATTATGAAACAAATTAAATAAAACTGTAATATATTTTTTAATAATAACGCCGAGACATGAAGATTTTTTGCCGTTTTTTTTTGCGTGCATCCAATTTTCTACAGGGTAATTCTAAAAAGCTGCACAAAGGAAATATTTGTTTTACACCCTGTAAGAATTGTTGTGCCTGAATAGAACTAAGCATTTAATATTATGGTATTAAGAAAAGGATTTATAAAGTGTTTGTAACAATCTTAACCTATACTAAACAAAAGGCATTCTTTTAACTTAAATGACAATTTTATGGCCTGCAAGAAGGCCTATATAGTTATTTCTGGAGGGTTGGAGTGGTATGGGCACTGGAAGATAAAGTAAGCAACGATTTTTTCCAAGAATCTCCAAAATTATAGAAAATTTAATTGTGCTTCTTTAAATATGACACGAATAAATCATTTTTCAAAGTATAATTATAATTTCAAGTCATCGATCAAGTGTTTTTCTCACACAATCAGAAATTAAGTTTCGCAGCCGTGGAGTATTGTATCACCATATTCATTATATGGTTTAAATGCATCGTATGGAAACACACTTTGAAACGAACTTAACCTGAATTAAACCCATTATGGTCTAGAAATGTTGTCGTAAGGCATAATCCCTTAAATTCAATCACTGACCACTTTTATTGTAACGGGCTTGTACTTCCTACAGGCACAGGCCATATATAGCCGCTTTTAGTGTCCTAATAAGGCTATGGCTTTTAAGTCACTTAACTGCATTTTAATATAGGACGATTATAATGTGCTGTGAAGTAAATTTAAAAATCCCAGTCCCAACGGAACCCCGTATAAGGCGTATTGCGACTGAGCCTCATTGAAATAGTTGTTTAGATCCTTAATGGAGTAATCGTGTAAGTGCATGTACTCTCAAGAGGAATGCGACTTATTGAAAATGTTATTACTTTAAAATAAGAGGAATCAAGAAGTGGAGTAGGATGACAGTATTTTAAGGTTGGAAATGTTTGAAGAATCGATAATACTTTAAGGTTAAATGTTAGTGAAAAAATAAATATACAGGGTGTCCGGAAAGGTCATGTAAAAAATGAAGGGGTGTACAGGGACGGTCAGAATAGGTGTAGTACTTCATAAAAAATTTGGAGTTATTCGCCTTCAAAGAAAGAAGTTTGCAAAACAAATTCCAATTACATATAACTTCTAAGTCGTTACCATGACAACAAAGAAATTTGGGCAATTAAAGTAACTCATGGTAATGTTCATTTCGAAGTTTAAACTGATACCCAGTATGCCTGGATTATACAGGAGCAGACGAAAGTACACATTTAAATTTATACATCTTTGACAGCGTTGCTAAATTTGACGTTTTTCTTTCTTAGTTCGATTCCTCTCTCATTTTGCTAAAAAAAAGGTATATATCAGTCGATATCTTACCGTACCGTTTTTGAGATTATCGAATTTTATTAACAACATACATTTATTGTATCAAAAATGTAATTTTTGTAAAAATATTGGTTTCTATAGAATTAAAAGAAAAAAGAGAACTGTTACGTAAGATGTTCATATGTGCACCTTGAACTTCAATGCATTTTCTGACATTACTCAAACACCTCTGCTTATGTGGGGATTATTTCTAATGACATCGGCGTATGTAATTATGCGATTTAATAATTCTTGCCTACTATTAACAGAAGTTTGATAAACCAGACTTTTAAGATGGCCCCAAAAAAAAATCGAGAGGATTGATATCAAGAGACCGAGGCGGCCACGAAAAAGGACTACTCAACCGATCATCGAAGGGAAAATGTGGTATTTAAATAAGCCCTTACTGCCTTTCTAAAATGGGGTGGTATACCAACATAAGCCACATGTTATTTCCAATATTTAAAGAGACGTCTTCCAATAAAGGGTTATGGTGTTCTTGCAATAAATGTAGGTGTTTATCCTCATTTACTGCATTTAAAGTATCATCAATGATATGTGGTCCCACTAAGTAGTTTTCAATTATTTCTATCCATCCATTAATGATAAATTCTTGTCGGTGTTTTGTCTAAATAATAGCATGGGGTTTTTGTCACTTCAAATATGCAAATTCTATCTGGAAATCGGTTGGCGTAAATCCGAACAGTTTCAGAAGCATTACATTCTGCAGGTTCGTACATTAGATGAATATCTGCAAATTCTTCCTAGCTAAAATCCTACATGACACTGAGTCAACAAGTGGTGTCGAAATGATTTATGACAAATCTCTAACCGCTAATTATACATACTTGTTGAAAGTCCTCTCAATTTTCTTACAAACCAAGATTTTTACAAAATTGTTAATATTGCATTTTTGATACAATACATACTTGTTATGTATGTTGTTAATAAAATTCGATTTTCTCATAAAAGGTACAAGATATCGAGTGATATACGGTATACCTTTTTATTAGCAAAGTGAGAGGGGAATCGAAGTGTGAAAGAAAAATGTAAAATTTGGCAACGCTGTCAAAGATGTATAAATTTAAATGGATAATTTCGTTTACTCCTGTATAATCCAGGCATACTGAATATCAGTTTATTTGGAAATAAACATTAGCATGAATTAGTTTAATTGTCCAAATTTCATTATTGTCATGGTAACGACTTAGAAGTTATAATTGGAATTTATGTTTCAAATTTCTTTCTTTGAAGGCGAATAATTCCACAACGAAGCCCGACAGGACATTTTTTTTATGAAGTACTATAACTAGTTAGACCTCCCCTGTATATCCCTTCATTTTTGGCATGACCTTTCCGGTCACCCTGTATATATGCAGGGTGTTCTGAAAATCCATCAGGAATATCTATGGCAGTACGTAATGATTTTTTTTCGAATTGTCAATTGTTTGCAAGTTACAGCTTACCAAAGTTCAATTTTTTTTATTTCTCCTTTTATATAACTTTATTTAATTCAAGTTCGATTAGCCTCTCATTTGGCACACCCACTAAGATGAAACTCTATAGGACTAGTCAGAGAAATGTTTCATTATGCGCCGCTAGAGGGCACTCTACCTAGAACTCAAAATTTGTTTTGTTCATAACTTTTTTCTTTTGTTAGACATCACGGATATTTAAACATTATTGAAAAGATAAACAATATCAGAAAAAATTATGTATTCTTTATTCAAGCAGGTAAATGTAACCGTTAACAGGAAATCGCTATTAAATTATTATTAAGATAATTCTTTCTGTAATTAGTCAAGGTGCCATGCTTCAAATAAATGTCTAGTAATTTTTGAGTTACGAATTGTCACAAAAATTATTTAAAGCAGATATACCAAGTTTGATTTTTCGGCTCTGTAATAGCATTGTGGAAAAATAAGATGAGGATAACGAATTTACTAATAATATTTTATTCAGTAACGAAGCTGGTTTTACAAGAGATGGTATTACAAATTATCATAATACCCATAATAATAATAGAAAACAGATGTTATATATAAAGCACAACAGTTCGTAATGAATGGATTCACTTCAATACTTCTTCCGATACTTATGTTTTAAAAATTACTGTCTGACACAATTAAAAACCGACTTTTTTTCGAATCATTTCACACCAACCGATAATCCTTCGTCGTAGATCGTTGTCGTCATTTATAGGTGTTTCATAAACTATCGACTTTAAGTGCCCCTAAAGAAAAAAATCCATTGCATTGAGATCGGGTGGTTGAGGTACCCAAGTTACCAGTCCACCTCTCTCATGTAATGATTATGAAATCAGAATTGGCGGCCCAGATCATCGGATTTAATGCCCTTGCACATTTTTCTTAGGGTTTTTTTTTTCAAGTCAAGGAAATTCAGCCATCACATTTATGCAAAACGGTCATCGAAAATGGTCGACAAAAAAAGTATGTGTCAAAGACATAATTCTTACTGAACTAGAATTATGGATCACCCTGAATTACAGATAGCTACTCAATTTGTATGTAGTCACACCTTGTATTTTTTAATAAATATTTAAATTGAAATATATGTGTATGGTGTATAAAAAATAACTGAAAAAAATGATGTTATTTTCTACTGTTGGCACAAAGCCGGTGACCAGCAAATTAAAACGCTCTATACATTAAACAATCTTAATTTGCTGCTATGATGCGATGAAATACAATTATGTAATGAACGACATACCATCATGTGCCCTTCCTTTTAATAATCCGACCGGCTAATTTTTCAATTTATTAGATACCGTCTTAGAAACGCTTCATTAGATGTTAAACGCTTCCTTTTTGAGATGGATAGAAGGCACAGCATCGTCATTATACAATAGCTTCGTTAGCTATACATAGGAAGATAGGCATTATTATAGCACGTAGGAGCAAAAAGTATATTAGAAAGAGGTCAATGTAAAATACAAAATGCTTCTTAATTAATGGACGTAAAATAGTGCAGGCAGAGTGCAGAATATTTGTAAAAGTCTCTTATTCTGTTGAGATTAAGGTAAAATGCAGAACCTTCGTAAATGTTTACAAGCCGCGTGACCGTCGCGCATAGGCAACCAACAATTCGCAGTTGGTAAGATCGAAATAAAATCCCTAAACCTCAGTGGGGTGGTTGAAAGGGTTACATGTAATTACATGAAATTGTTTTTAAAATTGATTGACATGAACTATCAATATTAAACTTCAATACACGTAAACTATCAAACTTCACTTGTTGTTGAACAAATTGCAAATTTTTACTATGAAAGCAAAAACAACATAATGTGAACCTGTAACAGTTTATTATTTTTATTTAAGTACAGACCATCGCTGCAATATAATTGTCATATTTGCCCTACATATTATACTGTACATAAATGGGTCTAAGTGAAAGCTGAGTGAATCCATTGAGTGAAATAATGGCGTACATTTTCAGTCAATGTTGGGAATTGCAATAATTTTACACATTTTTCATATTTGAACTAAAACATAGTTTCACTCATATTTTAGTTAGTTACTAATAGAGGAAAACTTCACTGAATCGAGAGGACAGAAATTGGTACATTATTGACTGAAATTGAGTGAAAATACATCCAATTTTTCTTACAGTGTATGTTCAAAATAATGTCCTTCACTAGCCATGTACAAATTTAGTCTCCCGTACATATTTTCATACACTTTTTTCAGTTGCTGTCTTGTTATATTGTTAATTTCTCGAATAACTGCTTCTAAATCTTCAATGTTCTGTTTTAAAAATAGTATTTTTCAAATGTCTTAATAAAAAATAATCTAAAAGAGTTAGATCGGGTGACCTCACTGGCTTGACTAATCAGTCGATTATCATAAAATTCTTCCACAAATTGAATTGTTGCTCTTGCAGTATATTGTGCGGTTGCCCTATCAGGTTGAAATTAACCTATTTGTAACTCATCATCATGTAACTGTGCGTAAAATGGCTTTAAAATAAGGATTCAATATCTTTCAGCATTTATAGTTTCGTAAAAAAGTATAGGTCCTATTATACGATTTCTTGATACAGCTACCCAAACGTCTACTTTTAAGAGATGTAAGCCGGTTTCTACAAATGTATGAGGATTTTCTGCAGCCCAGGTTCTATAATTTCGGCTATTTACATAACCTGATATGTGAAACCATGCTTCGTCAGTGAAAAGCGACGTCCAACAAATTATTATTTATATTTTCTAGATATCACCACAGACAAAATAGCTATCGCCACAGACCGCTACTGGAATAGGCCAGCAGTTTTAAATTTCCGAATTGCCGATAGAGTACATCACCAGCAGAATTTTAGGAAGAATCAAATGCAGCGGCCCGCATTCATACCATATCCTAGCAGCATATAAACAAACTTTGGTAATGTTGCCAGACGTACTTACGGATTTCTTTTATACACTTCTTTATCAATATCTGTTTTTTGCGTTACTGTATTTACTTAAATGTATAATGTAGGTATTGATAAAAATGTTTTTAAAGAATCAATGAATATCTGTGTAGTTTCGTATGATATTATGCAGCAGTGTCACAGTTAGGTTATTTAGTCATAATTTCGTGAATTAGCTACTACGAGGGTGGTCTGAAAAGTTTCCGACCTCTTCATGAAGATGGCAGCACTCGTAAATAAAAGCTAGTGAATTTCGTTGTTCATCAGTTACTCACCAAAGTTTCAGCCATTTTGGACGCGCAGTTGTTATGTAACAGTCGTTTGAGTGAGGTGATGTGAGTGTTTTTTATGAAAATCGACAAAATCGAGTATCGAGCTGTCATTAAACATTTGTTTTTGAAAGGCAATACGCCTACTCAAATCAAAGATGAGTTGGATTCTGTGTATGGGGACTCTGCACCATCATTTACCACAGTGAAATTTTGGGCAGCTGAATTTAAACGTGGCCGTAAGAGCTTGGGCGACGATGAACGTTCGGGACGTCCAAAAACTGCAACTACCGACGAAAACATCGCCAAAGTTCACCAAATGGTGCTAGACGACCGCCGAATTAAAGTGAGAGAGATAGCAGAGGTTATGAACATGTCAAAAGAACGTGTTTGTCACATATTATATCAACAAGCCGTCCGCGCGATGGGTGCCGCGTTTGCTCACGTTAGACCAAAAACGTGTTCGAAAGAACATTTCCAACGCTCTGTTGGCGCAGTTTAGGCGCAATAAATCCGAGTTTTGGCGCCGATTAATTACTGTAGATGAAACTTGGATACACCATTATACGCCCGAAACAAAAATACAGTCCAAACAGTGGACTGCAAAGGGGGAACTGGCTCCAGAAAAAGCAAAAATTGTTTTTTCGGTTGGGAAAGTGATGGCGACTGTTTTTTGGGATAGTCATGGAGTTATTTTAATCGATTATCTTAAAAAAGGAAAAACCAATACAGGAGCATACTACGCATCATTACTTGACAAGCTGAAGGCAGAAACTTGCGGAAAAACGGCCACATTTGCAGAAAAAGAAAATTCTGTTTCACCAAGACAACGCACCGTCTCACACCTCAGCGGTTTCCATGGCGAAAATCCACGAATTACGGTTTGAACTGCTTGACCATCCGCCTTACTCACCAGATCTAGCCCTAAGCGACTTCTTTTTGTTCCCTCATCTAAAAATTGCGCTCGTAGGACAGAGATTTTCGTCAAATGAAGAGGCAATCACCTTCGTGAACAATTATTTTGCAGAGAAAAACGCCCAGTACTATTTGGACGGATTACAGAGATGGGAGCATCGCTGGAAGAAGTTTGTAGAGTTACAAGGAGACTATGTTGAAAAATAAAAAAAAATCTGAAAAAATGTCTTGTATCTTTGTTAGGTCGGAAACTTTTCAGACCACCCTCGTATTATTTGGCAACAGAGCCACCGCCAAAACTGCCACTCATTACCAAGTAGACGAGTTACCACGCTAAATTTTATAGCTGGACGCCGGCTAACAAGAGCCTGCATCCATTTTAGGCTGCTAATTTCCAGCATTTAATACGCAGTCTGTGGCGATAACCTATATTGTCTGTGATATCACTCACATTACTGTAATCGTCTTCCATAGTCTATGGCAGCGGTCTTCAAACTTTTATGACTTTCGGAACCCGGCCAACATGTCTATTTTTTTAAGGAACCCCTCACGCCTAAAAATTTTTTTACTGGTTATATAATATATGTATAAATACCTACTAGTTATAAGTAAGAGTATAAATTTTTTTAAATTTTATCGTACCCATATTGTTAATTTAAAAATGTTGAATTTTTGACTGAGTCGTGGAACCCCCAGAGAGGTTGTGCGGTACCCCTCGGTTTCGCGGAACACAGTTTGAATATCACTGGTCTATGGGAAGTAATTCCTTCACAACAGTTACCTTGTATGGGCGTAAATGTAGCTGTTTTTTAAAACCTTTATGACATGTTCCAACTGAAGGCCCTAAAATGAAAATTTAAATAAAAATTTCAAAGTTAAAATATTTTAGAGATCAAAACTTAATTTGAGAATATTTGCATGATCTTAAAAAAATTACCTGTTTGAGGAACTTTGATGCGGACTTTGTAAGACTTTCATTTATTCGTTGCTGTATATTATCGATGACATTTTCTGTAAGTACAGTTGGTCAACCCATAGATTTTCCTTTACAAATACAGTGTTTAGTTTCAAATCTTTTGATAATAGCAGATTTCCGGTTTAAGTGTCAATAGTCAATGTTTGCGTCTGGAAATTCCTTCATAAACTGTCCAATGCAGGATTGAAGGAGTGTTTCCATGACCCATCTTCATTTCGAATTCCGCTTCTAAAATGAGCCATTACAATAAAAGCATCTTGTTCTGGAGTAAACGGCATAATACGTTCTGAAATAAAAATATTAACCTCAAAATTTTGTTTCTGTTATAACTTACAAATAATTTGACGAAATGCCAAAAGTTTAGCTGTGAAAACAACTGATCGATTTAAAATATGTACGATTTAATATTGAAGCAAAAGAAACAATAAAATGATGGCAGCAAATAGACTCAAACGAAAACAGACGCCACTAAATAATGCGTAAATATCAATTTAGCGTCATCCCTCATAATGGTCAATAAACAGTAACAAACCATTTCATCTACACTCGAGATAATCCGATCGCTGATTGGTTGAATGAAACGTCGTGAAAAATTACACCAATCATGAGCCGGTAGAACGAAATGTTGCATTTTATCCTGGTCTTAAATTTGTTTCAGTAATTTTTAATTTTACCAGAATTTAATAGCCAACGCGAAGGAAATGAATTTACTGTTTCAAACAACATTACTGGTCACGTGACTTGTAATCATTTATGAAGGCTCTATAAAATAATATGTCAATAAGCAGCGAAAAATGAAATCAAGTTCAATTCGCAAGAACGTGAATGAATGAACGATTGAAACGTGTGTGAAACTAATCAGTTAAATTGTGTTATAATATGTACCATGATTTTGTTCATTTCTGCATTAGACCACAACTGAGATGTACCAGTAGAAGTGGCTCGGCCTCAATCTTCTATTATAAAACCATTTGAGCCAGACATATATTATCATATTAGTTACAATAAATAAATATCAAGGAATTTTGTCTGCAAATATATTTTTGCAATTGTTGCCTATATTCGAACGTTTCAATAGAAGTAGGAAAAGTGTGTTTCAATCATATTAGTTTTTAATAAGTGTGTTAAAAGGATTTTACTTGTTATAATAAATTCATTATGTAATTTAAATGAAGCAGCAAGATATATTGCCAAATGGGTGTGCGATAAGCTCAAGGTGCTTGAAAGAGATTATTATAAATATCTAGATGCAACCAAGTCTTAGTACGTAACACATTATTTTGATCATGCCAATAGAAATAGATCAAACCTTACGTCACAAGTCATAAGATGATTTTCTATCCAACTGTGTAAAGATATACTCTTTTTAAACATGAAAATTTGTGATAAGAAAAGTGGTAATAAAAATATAGGCATAAATTTAATTGCTGCTAATCCAAGTCTAAAATGTTCCTGTAAATAATAAAATGGCGAATTTTTGCCGTCGTGGACATCTGGCATAATAACAATGATTTAGTGTCAAAATTAGTTTGTATTTTATGAATATTTAATTGTAATTCAAAAATTTTTCTATACTCAATAAAAAATGCAGTTTTCAAAATAATATTTTCTTTAACTGTACCAGTTATTATCCAGGCACCTTTCAATCAAAGCAAACTGAAGAATAACACAGGTCAACATTTGATCTAGAGACAACCGTCAGAAGTGATATTGGCATATAGGAGTTTTTTGGGTCGCTGATCACGAATCCGAGGTCGGTTAAGTTCCATCACATCAAATTCAAGGTGATTTGAAGGTCAAATCAAGAAATGACCTCCAAAAAAATCTGAAAAAATTCATGTTTATGTTTTAGAGGTCACTGAACCCGAATCCGAGGTTTGTTTACCCCTATGATGCACCCAGAGGTCATTCAAGGTCATCTGAAAAAATTCGTCTGAATGTTTTTGAGGTCACTGAACGCGAATCCAAGGTTATTCTGAAGCATATTGGTATTGGTGCTGTTGCTGCAATACATTTTAAAATGTTTCAATATTAGTAGAACTAAATTATATAAAAAATAAAAAATTCAACATGTATGATGTTTGTAAGTAATATTTAGATAGAGGATTTTTTATTTTTATTTTAGATGCTTATAAATGCAGTTATCTATGAAGTTACATTTCCTTCTCATAACTAGATTTTTGGAATCAAAGAACAGTATTGAACTTGATTTGATAAGATTTTTAGGATTTTTTTTAAAAATAGGTATGTTTGAATTTGAAACTTTAAAGTAAAACAGAAAAATTTCTTATGAAAATTCACATTGTTGTAGCGCAAGATGGAGGGTACAAGACTTTCGTTCAATACTGTTTGAAAATGTGACAAAATGTTCTAATTGTAATACTTTCACAGTTGCATATGTCGAATTTTCATGCAACTCTTTATTTTTGAATTTTCATTACGGTTTTTCCGTAATGAAAAGTAGTAGTAGTACTGCTACTGCTGCTGATGATGTTGGTGATAAAATTAATAATTCAAAAACGTATTTTATCTAGCCCAATTAATTCATTAATAAAAGTAAATATTCACAAATAAAAAATCTGCGCTCCAATATCCTTTGCGGAAAAAATTACCTCGGATGGATCGGTGCCGAGCGGGACTATCGCTCTTTATCCATCGCCATCTCGGTAGGCCTAGACGCCTCGTGGAGGTAGGCCCTTTCTCCGTCAGCTCGGAACGCTGGCGCTGGTGTGGCCGGTAAAAGCGGTTCATGGGACCTCCTTACATCCTGGCTGTTTCAGGTCAATATTCACGCGCCCACACGCATCTTCATCCCAACAAATGTCACTGTTGATGTCAGCGGTTTCCATGTCAGCGTCCTATCCAGAGTTATCCTTAAAGTTGTCGGTGGTCACCATTGAAAGTCTTGAACACGGCGCGCGGCGTCTTGGGGGACACCAGCCTCGATGGATTGATAAGTAGACAGGATTTACCTCGCAACAGTCTTTGTCGTAGAAATGACTCAACCAATTTGACCAAGGCGACAGGGAAGCCAAAGTGAAGCATCTTTGTAAGAAGCCTATCGTGTAGCCTAGACTTAGTCGAAGGCCTTGAAGGCTCTTCGATTATCTGTTGAAACCTGCGGACACAAGTTTTGCTAGACTGACAATCTGCTGAGTTCGTCCGTGCTATCTGACAGTCTTGTCAAGATAATCATTTCTGCTCAGCGACAGTGGACTGATACGTCTGTACTGGAAACAAAAGTTAGGTTAGGTTGTAGGGTAGTTTTCTGAGGATCCAATACCCAAATATGATCACATCCGGGTACCTTGCGGACCGGGTAGCTTGCGGAAGTTGAGGTGTCATAGGATCTCTCTCACCTCCTAGGGTATCACTATCCTGATGTCGTAGTGATGAACTTTGTTTAAAAATTTATGAAACTTTTTTATTTACCGTAAGTCATAAACAAATAGTAAAATCAAATTAGCCTTCAGTAAATCTATTGCAATTAAAATATTAAATAAGCCAAATAAAAAAGCAATAATTAAATAAGCTAAAGATGAATCATATGGACTAGTTTAATATTTTCATTTAATAAAGAATAGAATATTAAATAATGAAAATGTAACGAAGTAGTCAACCACACACGGTACGGTACCTAAAAGTTCGGTACCCAGGGAGAGGAAAGGATTAAGAAAACCTATTTATGGCACCTACAAGGTTGTCAACTTATAGGACGAAGGATTGTTGTTGCGATCCCGACGCGTCGGGCGTCTCGAAAGGTCGGTGAAAGTGGTTTTTCGTTGTCGGCGCGGCTTAGCCTCGCCATCCTGCCGTTCGCGAACGTCTCGTGTTGCACAACGGCTGACCTGCGCCCTGGACGCTCTTTCACCATGTACTTCAGCGAGGACTTCATTGACTTTGAAACTGAAGGGATTTCCTAGATAGATTATAGATAGATAGACGTTTGCATTGTGAAAAAATGTCTTTGAGCGATAATTATCGTAAACCTGAAAGAAACTGAAACTAATCATTTAATTAATTAAAGGTTCATATTGGTCAAGATGGTTTTTATAATACTAAAAACCCCAGAATTTCTACGCCGTTGGGTATTTTAGCAATTCTACAAAATATTTAATTCTAGCTTTATTTCTAAGAAAATGTCTATTCTGTTCGAAAAATTAGTAATTTTAAAGTTATTTTTTAATTTGACAAATGTTTACCACTTAGTTAAACAGGGATCAAGTGTATTTTGTACTTTTGTTAAATCATTACAATGGTGAAGTCCACTTCAGTCTTTAAGTAGTTAGATATACCAAATACTGCGATATAATCAGCAAAACTAACAATTTTGACAGAAAGAGGATCAAGAACGTTTCCTTGTAGTACTCCACTTTATTTGTGTATTATTATTTAAGGTACCTAATAACCAATTTCTCCATGTCGATTCCGTTATTTAAGTAGTTATTGGAAAGTATTTTCTTCTAAAGACTGCATTTATTTCCAAGAGATCACAATAACTAACTACAGGGTGTCCCAGAATAACATGTACAACGGAGGACCACAGATTCGTGGACTCGAAATAAGTAAATTTAGGCCAATTCACCAATATCGCTTCGTTTAGCCGCAGATGGCCTCAAAGTTCGTGAAAGTTTTTTGAATATTGTAAATAACTCGAATATTTATTATTCGATTTTGATTATTTTTGGGGTGTAGACTTTTGCTTTCAATCTACAAATTTTGGTGTTATACACAGTGTTTTTTAAAATTTACAACTCCTACAAAATTGATGTATGGTAATAATATCCGGTCATAACTTTTTCCTCTTCCGGGCAATAATGACAACTATTTTTTATNAGACTTTTTCATGACTTTTTCTGCATTTGACCTTCAAATGACCTTGATATTGACCTTGTGGAGCTTAGCTGACCTCAGATTCGGATTGTCCGACCTCAAAAATATATCCATGATTTTTTTCAGGTTTTTTCATGGCTTTTTCTGCATTTGACCTTCGAATGACCTTGAACCTGACGTGATGGAGGTTAACTGACCCTCTCATCGTAATCAGCGACCCCAAAAACCCCTAGTAGCCTATACCGATTACGGTGTTCCCGCTTAGATCAAATGTTGACCTGTGTTATCGATCACGAACGTTAGTCATTGTTTCTTTATTTCCTTAATCTCTTAAAACCAAATTGACATACTCATATACATATATGGATTTTAATAATAATATTAAAGTAATTAAAGGTATTATACAGGGTGTATTCAAATCAAGGGCCACAAATGATACCAGAGATTCCTTAGGTGAAAATAACTTATTACTTACTTATACTTACTTATTACTTATATTACTTACTTATATCCCAAGTCGCATAATAAAAAAGATACAGGGTGTCAAAGTGGAAAAGAAAAATGGTTTTTCCTTAATAATTTCCAAAGTTTTAGTCATATATGTTTCTAGTTTTCTAGCGATAAATTTTTTCAAGGTGGGAAAAATAATATAATAATAATTCTTGGGTGCCGCGTGCGGCGCGTCCTCTGGAGGCAATTTTATGCATTCCATATGTGCAAAATTGTTTCTGTCGTTCTTTACTTCCTCAGCTACTACAAAAATTCTTTGACGAAGCATTTCCACAATATCAATAGGGACCAAGTAAAAAATAGTCCATGGGTGTGGGGTCCGGTAATCGCGCATGCCATTTGATGGGTGCATCATTCCTTCGGCCTATTAATCTCCTAGGAAAATTTAAATTTAACTATTGCCTAACAGTTAATGTACTATGGGCAGGAACTCCGTCGTGCACGTACCACATATTTTCACGGGCAGCTAGTGGCACCTCTTCAAGCAGTATTGAGAGTTGGTCATTTAAAAATCTCAGATATTCCGCTGCACCGAGACGCCGAGGAAAAATAAACGGACCAATAAGATAATCTCCTACAATTTCTGCCCGTACATTTAAACAAAAATTATGCTGAAATCTCGATTTACAATCTTGGTGGGGGTTTTGATCAAACCATGATCCGAAATACTATTACCTTTATAAAATAAAAAATATCTCCCAAAGGACTGACTGTAGCCATTTTCAATTAGTATATCTTTTTTGTTAACGAGGGCTGACAAAGGTTAAATTAAAAACTATTTATATTTAAAAATTTTTCCATAAAATCGGATACATATAGGCGAAATGAGAAAACTCGGGGTAACCCCCACATTAAACCGGAGCATGCCTAATCTATGCATTTTATTTAGCCAGTGGAAAATTTTATTTGAGAACATAAAATCCGTGAGTGTACGTAAATTAAACTCCTCGATGGTATCTTACGTGCAGTGACCATTACACAGTTGCCCGGTGTCCCGGACGATACGGCAGATACCGTCTTAAATCCGCTATTTTACGGCTTTTATACGCTTTTCCGTATTTTATCTGTAACTACGCGGGATTACTGCGAATCTTATCGGAAATATTCTCTCTCTTCGCCCGTTTGGAAAAGAAGTTAGTGTATTAGAAAAGTGGACAAACCGGTCGTAGAGGATACGAGACATTTATTATTATTTGTCCCACAAGAAAGTGCGACATACATATAATTTCAAAGGGTACCGCTACTGCTAATAACCTGGGGGACCAAATGAACAATCTTGTATAGTACCAACTCCATTTATTATAAACATATGTGCAGGGTGGGTCAATTTTCGCACTGGAAACAGACATCTCTCGAAACGTCAAGAAGTCTACACCGACACTGACGACGTGACAACCAAAATCGTCCAACCATTGATATTACGGAAGCCTAGTTTATCCTCAATCTAGTAAAAAAAAATTGTATCGAAAAACGTTTCGATTGTGAAGATTTTGGCAATCACCTTAAAATTAAAAAATCAAATATTGCTGGAATTAACAATGCTCTAACGAAAACAATTAGGGCACTAAGAAGCATTAACGAAGCACTAACAAATAAAAGAAAATCAAATATTTCTGAAATTAATTAACGAAAATATATGAACCACTAGAAAGAACTACTAAAGCACTGACGGCACTGAATTTTTTACCAAAAAATTGGATACCTTAGGGGCATCTAAACTACTTTTTAAATTTTTCGGAAAATATATTACTTATACAGTACGTCCCATGGTGAAAGTGACATACATGGGGGATAGAGCAGACTCAGCTGTCTTCCAAACGTGTCCATATTTACTGGTTAACCGTTTCTAAAGTACAGGGCGTTTCATGGACTTTGATTGAAACTGTAATTCGCTATAACTTTAAAAACACTCAATATATGTATGTAAAATACTGATTGACCGCTTTTTTAAATTTTCTGAAGACGTGAAAGCATGTTGAATTATGTATCAAAACTCTAAAAATAGGAGAAAAGATTATCAAAATTGCACATTAAATGCACCTGTTAAAAACTGAGTCACATTGTTACATGTATCGAAAGAAAAAACAATAGAACAAAAACTGCATTTTGTAAACCTCAAGTGGACCATCGCATCGGTAAAAAAAAATTAAAATGAAAAAATTCTTGCTATTGATTAAAAAAGTAAACTTTGATATGAAAAAATTGTTTATTTCATTTACGTTAATAGTATAGCAGTATAGCAGTATAGCAGCAAAAAAAAATTGAATTAAATAAAAGTAAATTTTAACTCACTTTCCCTAGAGACACAAGATTTTTCTCTCTTGTTAATGATGGGGAGGTCTTAAAGAAAATCTTAAAAAAAATAGTTTTTACACCAGCCTATAGGTAAATCAGGCACTGACGTATTTCATGTACCCATCAATGAAAAAAGTTTGATACTCTTAATTATATCATAAGAGTCGAATTACAAAAAAAAAATAAGTTTTGGTTATATACCATCTGTGTAAATGTCGTATGCAAATTATGCAATACACCATGGTCACCATGTGAAGGAAAATTTTATTCCGATTAAAAAAAAACAAAATATATCAAATTTTGTATTGAAAAAGTTAGATTTGGCGCATAAATCAAAAAAACTAAAATTGTAGAAATATATCAAATACCAGACTTCCATAAAAAAAAAGGGAATAAAAATTTTCTTAAATAAATCAGGAATTTTAACTACTTTTTCTAATCTAGTCGGAAAGTACCTATCAGCAACCTCACAAAATGTTGAAATTTTACAAAATCAAAGCTAAATTATCCTAGAAAAAATGAACAGTCCAAATAAAAATTAGAGTTTCTTAAAATAATCCAATGTAGTTGCAGTTAAAAATTGTTATGTCACTACTGATCCAAACAATTACTTAATGTGAATAAAACTAGTCAAATTGCAAATTTGTAAATACGTTGCATAACAATTCGAATAAAAATTGTAGTTTCTTAAAATTATCCAATTCTGAATTTTCGTCCTACCTAATAGGTATTGGCTTGTCAATATAATGTAACATTACATGTCAATTTTGAAAAATTATAAACTTGTTAAATAACAGTTCAAATAAAAGATTTTTTCATTGTTCCAACAGTTATTATGTGAATAAAACTATTAGCTTGACGTCTTGTTAATTAATATAATATTCACTGTTAATTTTGTAAATTTGTAAACTTGTTAAATGACAATCCAAATAAGAATTGAGGTTTGTTAAAAACTTCCAATTATGAACTGTACATATTATTACCTCAATATACTTATAAATATAAATTTTTAACGATATAATAATAATAATGAAAATTATTCCGATAAAGTTATTCCTCAAATGTCAAAAAAAATTCGCTTGAAACTTAAACATTATGTTTTTTGCCACGGATTATTTTTTTACACTTGTAAACATAATTTCGCGCAATATCATAAAACAATAGAATTATGTATATACATATAATAATTGATATTTTTCCTTGAAATTTCTTTTTTATAAGTATCGTGAAAATATATAATTTGAAAGGTATAATTTTATGTAAATCTCAAAAAATCTAAAAATATATAAACTGTTATATATAAACTGTGGGTATACCACATATATACCATTCATCTACAAAAAACAATTTTTATAAATTAAAAAATCTTTCATAGAAAGATACATCCTGTATCTCTTAGACAAATAGAGATTTCGAGATGCAATTTTCTCGAAAATCGAGTCAGTAACTTCTTAACTGTTTTTCTATATATTTACCAAAGGTGTTAAATTTGGTCCACCCTGTACATAAAACTGTAATCGAAACGACCCCTATCCCTTCGGTGCCATGGCTGCATCCTGCAGAAAATTGTGAAAAACCTGTTTCCAGCACATTACCTTGACACGTAAGGAAATCACGCGTTACAGTGTGCAGTAATCGAGTCCTAGATCCACGACATCGGGTCTGAGCGTGCAAAGCAGCCCGTTGCATGCGACCCTACTCGCCGTCTTCATGGCTACGCCGCCGTCGGTGGAGACCAGGCACGGCGGCTTGCTGAGCCGGCACGCAATCAACGTTGCCACTGCATTTCTCTTTTCTAGGGATTGCGTTAGGATTTGTAATTTTCTACATAATTCCCAGATATATTTGCAAATTTCCTGTTACGTCAAAGTGGAAAAACAAGTTATACCTATGTGGGAACGTCCCGAAAATAAAATCATTTTTTCTTCTTGTTGTAGGGGATGCTACCTTTGTTGTACAACACAATCGTCGAGACAGTACGAGATTGCCTACAACGAATTCAAAGGGTGATGTAGTTCGAAGAAAATTCAAAAAGTGTTCCAAGACCGCATATTTCGAACATAAAATTAATAAAATTAAACCTTCGACGTTATGGTCAGTATATTCCATGTTAAAAAGTACACTGAATAACAAAAGTAAATATCAGAAAATTTACAAAACTAATACCATATTTAAAAAGCAAAACAGTTGGATACCATCCGAAAAAGTCCAGAATTCTAGCGAAAGAATAAATTGAGAGGTTTTTGCAAAAAAGCACTTGATAATAGATTTCTGCTAGAAAAGGTGTAATTCAAATTAATATAAATCGATCAATTTAACTAATTTTGGACAACTTTTCAGGTCATTTTAATAACTGGTGTTTGTGGAGTTTTGAGAAAAGATGAACTACTGAAGATAACAATCGATGATAGAGAAGACAAAGATTCAATTATTATTTATAAGAATTCCCGACTCCAAAACTCATATTCCGCAATGTTTGGTGATTTCAAGTCCCAACTGTGTTTTACGTCCGGCAGTTGCTACAAGTCGATGATTTTTGTGTGATGTGTTAACCAAGTGGAGTCTACAATATTAGGATAAGGATTGTGCCAAAAGAAATATCAACTTGTCTCAACTTGCCTCATCCGGAAACTTATACAGGGAACTGCTTTAGACGTTCTCCCGCCACTCTGTTAGCCGACGCAGGGGCCGATATTACCACCATTAAATGACATGGGGAGTGGCGTTCTTGTACGGTAGCGGAAACATATATAGAAGATTCTATACGGAATAAAATTTTAATCGCAAATAATTGTTACCAGCTTCAGCAGAGCCTACGGAAAAAATGACAAATTATTTTAATATTTGTTTACGTTCTAGAACGAAAAAGACTTTGGCGTTCTAGAACATAAAAGTATTTTGCAACTAGGTGACAAAAAAGACTCACTTTGTCAACTGAAAATATAACGAAAATATCGACTTTTGATGACAGTTTTCGAAAAAATAAATTTAAATCAAGTTCAGTCACTTCAGTACAATTTTGTTTCCTTGAAAAGTTACGGGTTCTCAAAACTTTTTTTTGTTGTATATTTTTAAATATTCAACTAAGGGAGCTTTCAAAGTAATTAAATTTATTTATCACGTTAAGATCACATTAAACAGATTTTGTTGTTCCATGTTATACTTTTTATTATCAGAAAAGATTATGAAAAAAACGGGGGATGAATTTTGAGACCCTGATTTATTTGTTCCACATCGCTAAAATAAATAGTTCCTGAGAAATTTTTCAATTTTCTACTATAGCTGTCAATTACGAGTAGCTTTGGGAAGGGAGGTTATTCCAGTCTAATTAAACTTGTATTTGTAACTAAATCAAATATTTTGTACGATTCAAAAACATTGCATCCATATAAATGCAGGTGCCTGGTATTATTTTCATAGGCCTAACTAAATCTCAGTAAACACTGACTGTTTAATAGGTGGTGGCCGTCATTATGATGCGCTGCAAGAGACTGCCCAGTTTTCTTTCATTTCGCATTGTAATAAAAACAAGCTTAATGAATTCTGCTACATCTGGCAACAATGTAGGCAATACAGCGAGTTATTTTTCTGTCCAAGGACCGACAGCCGCCGTGGCTGCGTCACTGCACCAGCCGCTTTCTACGCCAACCTTGTCGGAGTTCTCGATTGCATTCTTGCCGCTTATCGTTTCTGCAGACAATGGAGTAATACATTTTGCAGCCAAGTTTGGTTGAATACATAGCAACTTAAAAAATTTATGCACATTTCATGACAGAAAAACATTATAAAAACAAATCAACAAATCAAATCACTCAACGGTGCATATGAGTACAACAAACGAACTGTAACAAATTCTTTGACTTAATATATAGGTTGTAAACAACATCATCGAACCGATTTCTGTCCGCTTTGTACACATACATAAAGCAAATGAAGTAAACAGTCGAATTCCATCGAATTTTTCGTCGTTCTCAGTAAAATTTCACCGCCATCCACATTTTAACGAACCAAAGCTAATATAGCAATTTCGCTGGTGTTTCAATTGTGATGTAGCCTTCCAGAGTTTACAAGATATATTCCATATTTGCGTCTAGAGACAGCTAGATATTTTTGACCACGTTTGCGTTCTATCCTATACATCCCACACCGCAGTCAAACTCCTCGTATGCACGCTTTTCTTGATTATTAATAAAACATTTAAACTGATAAATCGTAAAAATGATCCATTAAACTTATCTCTGGCCTACGTCACATGAGAAACACGCATGCGGTAAGCCTGGAAGCAAAGTGATCTTGATTGTCTAGCCTAGACTATGGAGTGTAGACAAGAGCGTGAAGACTCTGTGCTAAAAAAAAGTGCGCCATTTCTTGGTAACTAATACCATATTTGAAAAGTAAATCAGTTGAATACCGTCCGAAAAAGTCCAGAATTGTAATGAAAGAAGAAATTGAGAGATTTTTACAAAAAGCACCTAGTCATAGATTTGTGCTAGAAAAGGTAATTCAAATTAATATAAATCGATCGATTTAACTAATTTTGGGCAACTTTTCAGGTCATTTTAATAAGATTCTATACAAAATAAAATTTCAATCGCAAATAAATCTTCAGCGTACTCAGTAAACTTAAACAATTACAGCAGCAGCCTCATTGAACACCTAGAACTACGACAACTGACAGCACTGGATCTGGCATAAATTTAACTCACTACAATACTGGCACTTTCAATTTACATGTAGTGCAAAATAAATTGTAATCGTCGTGTGTTTATAATAGTTACTGTTTTGTATTTAAATGTTATATTACTTACAATGTATATTGCTTAATTAATAATGTGATAGGAATGAAAGCTCCAACGACAAAAATTAATGAGAGTAAAAAGAATACTTAATAAATTCTATTATTATTGTATTGTATTTAAAGTATGCTAGTTTTTCGGGTTGTGATCTGTCTACCTGGTCGTTGACGGTTACAGACTTACATCCCATTTTCTTAGCCTTAGCTAAGAATTTTTGATGTGCCCCTATTGTTCTCGGGCTAAGCTCTGACTCAATTACGACGAAGCATTTTCAGAGTCGCCATTGAAGATGCTGATAATAAAGAACGGCAAAGCGTGGAAGCATTGGATGCGACCAGCTATGGAATGTCTCAGAAGATCACCAATAAGAATCGAAATGAACATCAGGGCAGACCTAGGGGCGCTAATAGCTAGTCCGTCCCCAAATGCCTTGCAAGTTGTCGTCGTTGAGAAGACGTTGAAAAACTTGCACGAAGGTTTGCGGGCTCGGAAAATGTTGTCTGAGAGAAACGGGTTGTATTGTATTCCTCATACTTTCTACATAGGAGATATGTATGACGTGATTTCCAAATTTGCGGGAAAATAATGAAGATGCGATTATCGGTGGTAGATTTGAATATTTTATTATTATCTATATGGTTCTGATGTAGCAAAGCTGTTTCACTTCAATGTTCGAAGGCTTCGTAGTCCGCCGGCGTGTCCCGGTCAGAAAATATTAGGGCGCCGAATTAGGCAGGAGTTAAGGGGCTTATCTTTAAAAAAAATGTTTCGATTTTCTGTCTTAATTGGACCTTCCGAATACTGGTTAAAATGTATGGCGTTATTACTGAATCACCCTGTATAAATATATTTATACGTACTGTATTTAAATAATATACAGGGTGACCAAATGAAAACAAAACAGATCCATTTTCAGGTACTGCGTCAAGATTGTAGAAAAACGCTCAGACCCATCGACTTTAGATTAAAAGGGGACATTCTTTGCTGGTATTTTTGACTCTGACACTTTCACCCCCAAGCAAGGGTAAGCATCACCCCAAAATATTTAAATAGCATTGGGGGTTGAGTAATATTTCTTTTGAAAGCTCTTACAATTCTCTTTACAATAGACTTTAAATTTTATAATTCCGCCCAATACTTTGAAAAAAATTACATTTTAAAATTTAAATTATGTTTAGTTACTTAGTTACAACTTAGTTGATTAAATGTTCAAACTGATGACCGCCCGCTTCCATACAAGAATAAAGATTTTGTTCGAAACGTTCGCGCACATTCCGAAGCATTTCCGGAGTGATTCGACGGCATTCGTCGACGATTCTTTGACGCAAATC